>NW_020664368.1:4062575-4086519 GCF_002925995.2 Terrapene triunguis
GGGCTGGGGGCATGTGAGGGGGTGCAGGAGTCAGGGCATGGGGTGTGAGGGGGCTGGGTATGTGTGGAGGCTGCAGGAATCAGGGATGGGGTCGTGGGGGGGATGCAGGGGCCTGGGGTGTAAGGGGGGTGCAGGGGTCAGGGCAGAGAGCTGGGGGGGGTGGGCTGGGACCAGGGGGGTGCTCCCTGCCCCCTGAGCGGCTCACAGCAGGGGGCTGGAGGGATACACCCCGCTCCTACCCCGCTTCCCCCTGCCTCTTCTCCGCCTCCTTACCGGTCTGAGCAGCGAGGGCACTGGGGCTGCTCTTCTCCCCTCCCTCGCAAGGGCCATCGGCGGCAGGGAGGGAGAGGAGGCGGGGCTCGACGCAGCATGCTGGGGGAAGAGGCGGGGGAGGGGAAAGCTTGGCTGCCGGCGGAGCCTGCCGTACAGCAGCAGCCGGCAGGACCAAGCTTGCTTCTGCCCCCTGCCCTCGCCAGACAGAGCGGTAGGCGGGGGGCGGAGAAGAGCGGGCTGGGTTGGGCAGGATTTTTAATGGCATGATGCTGCCTGCCGGGGTCCGGCTCAGCCCACTGCCAGGGTTTGGCAGCGGGCTGAGCGGGACCCCGGCAGGCAGCAGCGTGCCATTAAAAATCGGCACACGTGCCATAGGTTGCCGACCCCTGATATACACAGTACATGAAAAGATGGGAGTTGCCTTACCAAGTGGGGAGTCAATCTAATGAGTCAATTCAATTAACAGTAGAATACCAAGGGAGGAAAAATCACTTTTGTAGTGGTAATGAGGGTGGCCTTGGTATTCTACTGTTTTTCCTCCCTTGATATTCTACTGCTAATTGAATTGTTAGACTGACCCCCCACTTGGTAAGGCAACTCCCATCTTTTCATGTACTATGTATATATACCTGCTACTGTATTTTTCACTCCGTGCATCTGATGAAGTGGGTTCTAGCCCACAAAAGCTTATGCCCAAATACATTTGTTAGTCTCTAAGGTGCCACAAGGACTCCTCGTTGTTTTTGCTGATACAGACTAACATGGCTACCACTCTGAAACCTGCAAAACCACTGTGGACTAGATTGTAGAGTCAACCATGAGCCCTAAGTAAGAGGCAGTGTGCAGTTGTGCTGCCTGAGAAGCAGACCAGAAATGAAACTGACTCAGTCACAATCTGGAGCCTACTTGACTCTTGCTCCAGGGGAAGCAAGCTGTGCTAATTCTAGACCTAGCAGCTTACTTCCCCCTGTACATCAGCTCAGCTGCGATGGCGAGCACATGGGTGGGGATGAGGGGCTGCAGAACCAAGGCTCCCCACTTCACCAACCTTGCCTGTCCTCCTATGCAGGAGTAGGGTGACCACATGTCCCGATCTTATAGGGACAGTCCCAATTTTGTGGGCTTTTTCTTATATAGGCACCTATGACCCCCCACCCCGTCCCGATTTTTCACACTTGCTGTCTGATCACCCTATGCAAGAGCAGCAACCCCACGGAGGCCACTCTCACTTCTACACACAGACCTACATTGTGGGTAGCCCATACAGGGCAGTAAGGGGATTCCTTGTGCCCTGCTACTCCTTTGAGAGCATGAAAAGAGAATCCCAACCAAGCCCTGTATCTAGGCCTGAAGGTGGAATCAATGCAAAGGCTCCAGTTCAGGCAGAATGCGGCAGAAAACCTCAGGTAGACAGGCTGTTGTGAGGATATCATACTGCGGTCTGATCCCTCCACTGGCTGCCAGTCTACTTCTCTTGCCAGTTCAAGGCTTTGGCCCTGATCTACAAAGCAATCAGCAACTGAAGACTAAGCTATATCATACACCACATCCTCGCCATGACCCACTAAAACAGCTGTACTCTGAAACAATGCAGAGTATGAAAGCCGTGACAAACACAAGAGTGGGAGGCAGAGGGAGTTCAGCTGTAGAATGACCTTCCGGAGGAGATTAGACTAATCCATAATATGATCACCACTAAGGCATGCTGCAAGGAAAGCATTTCTCAGCATACCTGGAAGGATTTTTACAAATGGTTATATGTATATATCTCAAGCAGAATTTCCTGTAACCTTGGAAGGGAAAGGAATGAAGACCTCATGATGTCCTCTAGGAACTTGCTATGCAGATCCAATCCACCTGTGAAGAACTTAGGGTACGTCTATACTTACCTCCGGGTTCGGCGGTAAGCAATTGATCTTCTGGGATCGATTTATCGCGTCTTGTCTAGACGCGATAAATCGATCCCGGAAGTGCTCGCCGTCAACGCTGGTAATCCTGCTCCGCGAGAGGAGTAGGCGGAGTCGACGGGGGAGCCTGCCTGCCGTGTGTGGACCCGCGGTAAGTACCTTGTAGTTCGAACTAAGATACTTCGACTTCAGCTAGGTTATTCACGTAGCTGAAGTTGCGTATCTTAGTTTGAACTGGGGGGTTAGTGTGGACCAGCCCTTAGATGCTCTAGTGATGGGAATGAGGGGTCGGAAAGAATTATAAGTCCCCACTTCATTACAGTTCAGTGGAAGAGCTACCATCCAATCAGATAGCATGGCTCTGGGTCCAATGTCTAGTCAACCTGGATGGCTCGCTGCCTGACTGGCTAGGACTATGGGTGCTAATTAAGACCTGCAAATTCAGACTCAGGACCAACCAAAAAGTAACTCAAACCTACCTATCCCCAGCATTCCAGTAAAAAGGCAAGTGTCCAGTCAGGACCAGCAGATAATACCCTGCAAGTGCATGTGCTCTCTGAACATCCTGCCTCTTGTCCATCTTCAAATAAGGCTGCCTAAAGACAGCCACATCTATAAACCCACCCACCACCAGAAAACAATGCCTGCCACCCTGTATGTTAAACATTGTCGGAAATAAGGGCGGTGGGAACAATGACCTTTGGAAAAGAACAAATGAATAACGGGGAAGAAGTCTTGCAATTTGTGAGGAGCTTTTACAAACAGAAGTTTTTGTAAATTATGAACGCGTTCATAGTGTCCCTTTTAGCAATGCCACCATTTAAAGATAAGATTTATAAAGAAAAGTGGAATTCAACCGTAACTAACATAGAGCTTTGCAAATGTGACATTTTAAGCGCTCCTATCTCAAATGATACTGGGGCTGATTAATAAATGGGTTCTGTAGCACCCAGTTCTGTAGCATCCAGTTATATTTCTGGATGTCAGCTGACAATTTGCTGATAAAGCTTAAAAGAAAAGGAAAGGAAAAATGCAGCCAGTCAGAAACCAGGTTATTCATAAATATACAGTATAATATTAAAAAGTATAAATTGCTTGGTAAAGTTCTCTGATTAACTGTAATATACAACATTTTTCCCTGAAAAGCAATTAAGTAGACCATGTAATTAGTCAGCATTGTCACAGTTTCACCAACATCTGTTGCCAGATACAATAATTAAAATTTATAGCAATTATTAGGTATAATAGAAATAAAGTTAATGAAATAGAACACTGTCATGGGACCTCTTGCTTTGAAAACAAACATCTTTGTTATAACATGGTTTTGCATAAAGATATTTCATTTTCTTGACTGATTTATTAATTATACTGCATTGAAAAAATCTGCATGTCCTGCCAAGCCTCTCTCTGTCGTCTGACAAAGTTTCTTTTTGGTGGTTTTCAAAGAACAGCTGCTTACTTGGAATGTTTTTCCCGACTTCAAAAGCTAAAGCCAAACTTTTGAAACTGACAAGGAGATCGCTGTTCTGGTACCCATAGTTTATGTTGTCAAGAAACAAACAGTTGTCCCGTGAGAGTCCCCAGAAGCTGTTATTTTGTTTCCAAGAATACTGGGCTTAAAAATCCACACTGAAGAGAGATTCAAACACTGACATGAAAACAACAAAATTCAAAGCACTCGAATTGCAGCCTGAATTAGATAAACCTGTTTAGGAAAATAATTTGGAGATCCCTTGTTAGTTTCCTCATTGTCATGTAAATTTAGTAAGCTAATAATAAAATATTTATATAGTACACACACAAAAACTATGTTAAAACATTAAGATTGAATGGTCAGGCACTCAAATGTTAGGAAATGCCACAATTAATGCTGCCTATGCAACCTTAATTTGACTCCCCTGTGCATATGCATTATGATACAGTCTTTAACTATAAAATTACATACTATTTTTTCCCCACAGGACCCCTAGTCTCATTCGGTGCACAGGATGGACAGTGCACAAATAACAAGCAGCTATTCAGTGTTATCTTTTATCCTCAGTGTTCAATGTGTGGCCCTAGCTCTATTTAATCCATATTATTCAAACCCTGCTCTGAATACACAATTATTAATTTCCTCATGAACTCTTCTATGGCACTCATTGCTATAGAATCTGAGTGCTCCAGAAACGTTAATGAAATTTATCTTCACATCACAACAACCCTGTGAGATGAGGAGGCAGCATTACCCCCATTTTACAGATGAAGAACTGAGGTACAGAGAGAATAGGTCAAAAGCATCCACTAATTTTGGATGCCCAAACTGAGATGCCTAGGACCTGATTTTTCAGTGCACTTAGCAGCACATAGTATTATATATGTTCAAAGCTCCCATTGACTTCAGCTGAGGTTGCGAGCACTCAGTAGGTCTCATGTTGTGTGCCCAGAAAATGAGGAACACACAATTAGTGACCACCAAGAAAAGTTTGGTTTAAGTGACTTGCTTATAGCATCACATAGAAATTCTGTGGCAGAGGTAGAGCTAGAATCCAATCCTCAAGAGCAGCATTCAATTAACGAGCTTTTCTCTTCATACAATCCACTGCCTCATTCACTTCCAATTTCTACAATAAATGAGGCAGAGGTCCTACCACTCACAGCCTCCTACACAACACAATCATGATTCGTCCTCAGAGCAGGTCCATCGTGTTCACTGAATGAGGCAGGGGTCCTGTGGAAAAAATATGTGATTATGTAACTGAAGACAGTCTCATAATGCACAGGTACCACAAGGGGGACGAATTAAGGATGCACAGACAACCTTAATTCCGGCATTTCCTAACTTTTGATTGTTTGACTTTGCAACATTACAAATGTTCTTTTAATGTAATTTGTGAGTGTAAGAAATAAGGTTGAAAGTGACTCATTTGCACTCAAATCTTTAACTTACCAGATATGTCTGACATTGAATTGTCAGTGTTAGCTCTGCTATGAAAAATTTATCAACTCTCTCTATAATTTTATTAGAGAATGTTTAAAAATAGATGATACAGAGTGTTGAAACGTCAATTATTAGTCATCAGGGGTAGCATACAGAGTATAGGGGGATGTTAGTATTTTGATATTGGATAGCACATAACACATACAGTCTGCAATATTCCCAATGGGGGGGTATAAGGTGGATGGATCAAGGTATAGTCAGCAAGCAGTGAGTCTATAATACTATATTCAGAACTAAACCTGTGTTGAGTTTACTCTATAATTTCTATTCAGAATACACATAAGAGCAATATTCCTTAGAAAGTGATATGGACAGGAGTACAGAAGCACCAATAAATACTAAACTTATTAGTGGTGAGTGACTGAGGCTAAGGCGCGTTCTTAGGGTTCTGTGGGTTATTATGGTTCTTTGTCTGAAAACTGTCTCTCCACTTAACCAACCTCCTAAATTCAAGAGTCCTAAATAAGGCAGACTTCACAACTTTGAGGGAAAGAGAAGTTTGGAAGGGATGGGGAATGAGAATTTCACTTAATGCTATTCTGCATGGAATTCCAAAGCAAGGCACATCATGAATTTATCTGTATTACTAATGTCTATGCACAAATGCAATAGGAATCAGGATGTTATTGACACTAGCTAGATGCAAATCTTGACTTGCTGGCATCACATATTTAGTGGGATGATTCTGATAACTGTAGATAGTGTATGTAGAAGAGATAAAAAGGAAAGAAAAACGGGAGGAATAGCACTGTATTGCTGAAATAATTATGAGCTACAATTAAACAAAGAAGAAAAACACCTGTGGATATCTGCTTCAGACCAGCAGGTCTGGAGGGAACGAAATATTACTGGACCATTTCTCAAAAGTTTTTAAGCTGCAAGATACTAACTGAGAGAATTTTGTTTACCTACAAGGTAACAAAAACAGCTAACCAGGAACCAAAGAATACAAACAATCTAAGAGCTAGTCTACACTGGCAGCGCTTTAACGTGCCTTGTGTGGTCACGGCGCAGCGCTGGGAGAGAGCTAGTCAGTTGAGATACTCCTTTTATGAAATTTCCCTTCAATAAGATTAAAAATATATATATTTGAATGATTAGAAAGGAAGGAAGACACTGTAAATATAAATTAAGAACAGGTGAAACCGGTGAAAGAATATTTGAATATACAGGTCTGTCTCATCTTACGCGGGGGTTCCGTTCTGCGGTTAGCGCGTAAAGCGAAAGCCGCGTATAGCCAAAACCCCATTGAGTTCAATGGCGAGCGAAATCGCCCGCACTACAGGTATAGTATTAAAACTGTTGTTTTTGTCTTTTTTGTTTTTGTTTTTTGTTTTTGCCAACCGCGTAAAGTTGAAATCACGCATGTTAAATTCGCGTAAGATGCGACAGACCTGTATACACATAAACCAGTCCAGATTATATGCATTCTAGAATCCAAAGGACATTAGGAAACAAATTACTCTACCACTAAGAATTAGATCTAAAAATCATGGAGAAATAGAGACGTAACCGAAAACTAAAATAAAATAAAAGTAATATTAATTTTCAAAAAGGGAAAAAAGAGCGATCCTGGCAATTACATTGATGTAAATGTAACAGCCACTCCTAGCTAACTAATAGAACATTAAGAAGCAAAAAACAAAGGTACTTAGCTAGTGGAGAATGGATTACAAGCGTTGAAATCACAGAATCATAGAGTGTAGGAGAAATACACGAGTTTACAAAAAATAATTCTTGCTAGAAAAAACTTACTCTTTTTTATTAAATACGTACAATATTCGCTCTTAAAGGGAACACAGTAGATGCAATATATTTTAATTCTGATTAAGCACTAGATACTGTGTCCCCTAAAATCGTACTTCAAAAACTTCATGAATGACTGAAAACTATCTGAATGACTAGGGAAATTAAATGGGAAATGATAAATAGCAGTGACAGTGGAGGTCAGCTACACCATCACTAACTTCTGTGACATATGTAACCCCCAGGGAGATTACCTAGATTCCAGGGGCTCTGTGTGCTGGTGGCTTCCCAAGCTGCCCTGGTGACCCTGCCAGGAAGGAGCAAGGGGAGTGGAGGCACTGCCAAATAAATTCATATAGGAAGAAAAAGAAGTTGCACCCTACTGAGTGGGTAGCGGGATTCAGAAGAACCCAGGCCTGTCAATCAAAACCCGCAAGGAGATTGGCACTAAAGGGGGTAACCAGGTGGATAGGGGGGTGCTACACTGGAGGTACTGTTGGGATCCCGTCTTTTAAACTCAGACCTTAAATTTACCCTTGCTGATTTCCCCAGGGAAATTGAGTAAATTCCCAGTATGGATTATCAGAAGAGGCATGTAACTTGGTATGAGCTGGAGGGAGCCGACCCTGAACACCACTTCATACTCACTAATGTACCCAAGTTAGACAAATTGAAGATGAGACTGAACCCTGCAAGCAGGCCTGGAGCTCACCAGCCCCCTTCCCCCAGCCAGTTCTACCCTTTCCCTGACTGGCCCAACCTGCTCCAAAAATGGCTTCTCCCCTCTCCTGAGCTCCCAAGGAAGGGCACCTCACTCCCTATTGGTTGCCGAGCAGACTCCGAGTCTGCCCTTGGCTCCCCATTCCTACCAGTGACAGTGTGCCTCTCCCTGAGCTAACAGCACACAGAGCCCCAAGAATCTAGGTAATCTCCTTGGGGTTTACATATATATTCATATCAATGTCCCTGGACAGTTTCACCCTGCTGGATGCCTTCAGATGGTGAACGCTAAAGGACAGGGACTTGACACTGGCTTTAGCACAATTTACCGGCTATACAGCATTGAGTACAGATACTCCACAGTACAGATAACAGGAACAGAATTCTACAGGTAGTTAGGTAACAGACAACTTAAAATCTAGATCTGAATAATATATTGTGTAATAACCGATTACCGTATTTACATTATTATACAGCAGCAAGACTTTGCTGGGCAGTTAACTATTTTGTAATTAAAGGTCTAACCATTATTATAAAGAGTATTTAGACCATATTTTTCTTCCCAGTGAAAAAGCAATATCAAAGCTTGTGTATAAATGGCATATATATTCCATAAGGACACATTTGCACTTAATTTACTGCCACATTCCAGGAAACAAGGTAGACATATCACTGCTTTTCACAGAAGTTACAGTGAAAAGCCAATAAATGATAAAATAAACTGAATATTTTCAAGGTTATTATAGAAATGTGCCTGTACTAGATAATTCCTGAACTCTAGTTTAACACTGAACCTTTAGTCCCATCCCAGTTTTTATTTATGTTGGATATTAGCTCTTTAATTATCAAATTATGAAAAACATATACATGATTTTTTATCCATTATGTGACCAGTGAAGAAGCATATTTTACCCTCCCTGCCTGCACTACAATATCAGTCAGCAGCAAGAGAGCAGCAAATCAGACAAAAACTGGGAAGAAATAAGGTCATGGACCCAACTAAGGAGTTAACTGTTGTTCCAGATTTTTGCCGATGAGAGACTAACAATATTTCTATTTTTTCCTCTTTTCTTTCAAAGGAATGCTATATCAATTCCGAGAACGGAGGAAAGAAAATGTTGCACTTTTGCTCCACATCATTTTTGAAGTGCAAATCAAAGTAATCTCATCTTCTCTCAAAAACCTTACACTCAGGCAAGCACATGGGGGGGGGGGAGGTATTTGTAGCAGGAGGAACCTTTTATATTGAGATGAACTGGAAAATAATGTCCAGAGTGTGAATAATGTGTGTCATATTGTTAGCATTTATTCTGACCAACATAAATGTTCCTTTCTATAGCAATGAGTAGGTTTCTTCTTACTCCGTAGCATTTTCAGTACTATTACCTGCCTATAGACTTTTAATTTTTTATTAGCTTATAGGACATTGTAAGGAAAAATATGTTGACTTTACCTTCACAAGACAGGCCATGAGAAGTAACTCCAGAGAGGCTCTCTCTGCACACATTACAGAAGGTAGGTCGGGCATGGGAGCAGGCGTACCAGTTATGCATCCCTGAGAAATGTTCCACATTAAACTGTGCGGTCTAGTAAAGGAGAAGTTAAGACAAATTTGCAAGTACAGAACACAGCTATAGAAACTGAAAGTACTTAGGAGTTCCATATTTATGCTGGAAAATTCAATGTGGAGAAGTACATGGAAAGGAGACTAAAAGCTCTCTCTCTCAAAACAAGAGCACAATAGCATGAATTGTACTAGTAAAATAAAGATTTAACAAAAACTGCATTTTAACCTTACAGGTTTTTCACACTCCACAAGACTGTATGTCTTGGGTTCTGTGTACTGTAGAGCTTGATATATTAAATCAATATTTATCCTGAAAGAAGAACAACATGCACTGAAAGGGATATTATCTTACCTCATAATGTTCTCTAGACTGTACAGACTTCAGTGAGCTGATCCAGTCCTCCATCTCTTTTCTGTTCTCAGCACACAGTATTAGCCTCCGGAATGGAGTGATTATCTGAAAGAGACTTCTCAATTTAATGATTCTGAATATTATAGATAGGAGAGATCATTACAGAATGTAACATCTGACAAGCCAATTTTTCTTATCTCTGATGATGCAAGTGAAATGCACACCCTAAATCTATATGATAATCAAAACCTTGAATATCAATGAGTTGTGTGTTGTTGTTTTTTAATCACTGTCTTAAAATGGTAAAGTGAACTTTTCTCAATTTAAATTCCGAGGATTTATATCAGGCTTTCATATGGGCTTTAAAAAAAATTATTTATTATGTCTCTTTTTCAGCTCTTTATCCATATGTAAATGTAAGACTCCCTGCAAAGCTCTAAAATGGCTAATAAATCTTTCCATAAATTATTTTAAACAGATGTCAGTTCTGTTTCATAACAACATTATAGCAACTGCAAAGTCTATAATTACTGTAGACGAAGACAAATCATACTGATAAACAAAAGCCGGAGATTCATAAACATTCTGCGCATTTCTCATTCCTACATTGGTGATGACATTGTATTTACATAATTGTTGTAATCAAATATAAAAACTTGATTTATGAGTTAATATAGGAATACACCCACACAAGCTGTATAATCAAAAGACACAGAGCAAAAAACAAACAGCTCAAACCCTATGCAATGGTGCCTATGCAGTGCTTCAGTGCACTCTTGGAACAGGTTGATGTTGCGCGGGGTTCAGTAGTCTGGATTTAGATCTTAGACACTGTATTCATCTTGAAATCTGAAGACTGCTGAATCTTGGAGATTCAGAGTAAAGGTGTCTTTTTCTTCCCCCACTAGTAGATAAACAATTAAAAATAACTGTAAGGCACCAAAAACTATCAGCCAACTCCCACAGAAATTATTTTGAGCACCGCACTAAAATAGATATTGTAGTTGCTTTGAGAACAACGAAGGAATCTAAAATAAAAATCTAAGTAATCAAAGGAAGAGTCATTTGCTTCTTCTGCAAAAATTAAAAACTAAAACTAAAACCTTGTTCAGTCTGAATATGTATTTCATTGTCCATACTGCCTACATTTGGAAATTATCTAAGTAAAGTAACAGCATAAACCACAGGAAAACTGTTAATTTTCTCTCATGGTGTTATAAGGTTCTTGTAACATTTACAATACATACATTATTAGTAAGTAATTATTTACAACTGTTTTTACTCACCCGGTGACCACGAGATAGCCTCTGCTCCTGGTTTGTGCTATGCAGTTCTTCATTAAACTGAACTGCACTTTAATATATCTGACAAGCAACCTAACTGAAATACAGCAGACTACAAGTCACATGGAAGGGCAGCACAAACCTTTGAGCTTTTTTTTTAAATGTACAAGCTGCACATGAAACTGAAGGACTCCACTCTGTTTTCTATTTCCTTCAGTCTTCCCCACCCTTTTTTTGATAAGACTTATTAACATCTGTCCACTTCTCTTCCTGAATAACAGTTAATGCAAAGAGCAATGCTTCTCTCATTAGTTAGGAGCCAAATGGATGCTTTATTACTTCAAAATGTTTTTCTGACAGCTCATCAAATGAAGCACAAAGAAGCCATTAAACCATAATATAACCCTGGTTCCAATAACAAGCACCAGGCTTCATCGAACTCATAGATATTATTTGTACAAATACTTCCCCCAGTCTTTATTTCCCAATATACTGTATGATATCATAATAAAGATACGCATTTATAGCTTTAAAGGAAGGACAAGGCTGCCTTAGTCACACAGCTAGGTCAGAGCATTTCATGTCAATTCCTTCCTTCTGACTACCAACAGACAGTGTAGTGAAACACATTTAATGCAAAAATACATTTAACTACCTTTGCTCCTTAAAGTTCTTCTTGAAAAACTCTTGATAATCTTTCCAAAAAAATACAGATCAAATACATATATCACTGATGTCTTATCTTTATTAATATCATTCACATAGAATCCCTTAAGTGAAAGAGTCAAAAAGTCTCTTTGCCAAAATAACTCATGTATAACCATACCAGATATTCCTATAGCAATACCGTTTTTATTTAATATTTGTTCATATAAGTTACAGCAGGCTGTAGCAGTCTCATTAAGTTATACAATTGATGGCTACATATGAATGTTAGATAAATTATTATTAGAGCTATTAAAATAAACACACTGGAAAGTTGGAAGAGACCCACATATTTGTAGATACAGGACGTAAAAGGCTATGAAGACTAATCTACTTATATTCTTTCTGCTTCACACACTTCCAACAACAAGCTTCAAGGAACAGCCAGTCTGGTTATTGTAAGGGAGTCAGACATATAAAACAAAAAGACAACCTGATGTTATATGAAATAAAAATACCTATGCTGGAATAACATTAAGTTTCTGACCTCCAACCAAGAGAAGCAATGAAGCTATGAATTCAGGTTCTCTCTATCCTTAAGGGGTTTCCTGAGTTGAGAATGATCTTATGTACCATACAATACGCCATCCTTCTCTTCTCCATTTACACTGAAGGCTATAGGCGCCGACTTCCACTGTTCCCGGTGGGTGCTTGACCCCGCCCCTGGCCCCGCCCCTGCACCACCCCCATTCCACCCCTTCCCCAAAGTCCCCACACCTGCCCCGCCTCCTCCCCTGAGTGGGTCACATCCCCACTCCTCCCCCCTCCCTCCTGGAAAGTCCTAAGCGCTGGGAAGTAGGCGGAGGTGTGGGGACGCGACGAGCTTGGGGGGGAGAGAAGGGGGGAAGGGGAGGGGAGCTTGGCTGCGGGTGGGTGCAGAGCACCCACTAATTTTTCCCCGTGGGTGCTCCAGCCCCAGAGCACCCATGGAGTCGGCGCCTACGCTGAAGACCCCTCTATATGGGAATATTCACAAAAGATAAGCTGAATCAACTACATTTGACTGAATTTAAAGTGCATTAAACCGCCGTGTGGATGCTTTAATTCAGAAATAAAGTGCTCTTAGTTCACTTTAAAGTGAACTAGAGCCATTTTACTTCTGAAGGAGAGCATCTACACAGCTGTTAAATGTGCTTTAAAATAATGCACTCTAAATTCACACCTCTAGTTAATTTGGCTTAATCTTCCTGAATGTCCCCATGTAGGCATGTCATGAGTAATGTCACATGGTCCCATGGCTAAATACGTAAAATTAGCATACAGTGCTTACACTTAATAAGTCTCTTACTTTGTGAGTGTGCACACTGTAAATGTCTGCGGGTTTCTAATTCAAAGTAAGCAACTTAAGAATTTGTTGAAACATACAGGGTTAAAATGTATCCCAGCACAGATGACCCACCCATGGCTCTCCATACCTCCTAAGCTCTTAAACAGAAGGCTGAAGTGGGGCTTAAATAGTGTGTTAATGTTTTGTTAGATTTCATTACTCTGGTGTAACTTTTACCCATAGTATAAAAAACCCTTATCCTATCTTTTTGGGAACCACAAAAATCAAGACTGCCCCATTTTAGTCTTATTAGGACATGAGTCATTCACTACAAATATCACAGGTTTTCATGAAGCACCACAAAATTCACATAAAAAACAATTTCAATAAAATATTAGGGCTATCCAATCAGGCCTAAAGAGTTTGAAACAGGCAGAAGAAACCTCCTACAAGATCCTCCCAACCACATCTGCTATCCACGAACATATATATAATGTATACATACAAATATATTATCTCATCAATGGCTTTTTTCCAATGGTATTGCACTCCAACATCATATTTAGTTTCCTTTCTATTGTTACTCAATTCTTACTCCACAGATGGGCACCCCTACCCAATTTGTATTTGTATGTTTTTTCTCATCTCCCTGGAATTGGAAGAGAAAAGGTACGAAAAATGGCAACAAAAATGATTAGGGATATGGAACAGCCTCCATAGGAGGAGAGAGAGACTCATAGACTTTAAAGCCGAAAGGAGCCATCATGATCATCTAGTCTGACTTGCACATTGCCGACCACAGAACCTCGCCCACCCACTCCTATAATAGACCCATAACCTCTGGCTGTATTACTGAAGTCCTCAAATCATGATTTAAAGACTTCAAGTTACAGAGATTCCGACATTTACGCTAGTTTAAAACAGCAAGTGACCCGTGCACCATGCTGCAGAGGAAGGCAAAAGCCCCCAGGGTCTCTGCCTATCTGAGCTGGGGGAAAATTCCTTCCCGACTCTAAATATGGTGATCAGTTGGACACTGAGCATGTCAGCAAGACCAACCAGCCAGACACCTGGGAAAGAATTCTCTGTAGTAATTCAGAGCCCACCCCATCTAGTGTCCCATCTCCAGCCACTGGGGATATTTGCTACACGCCACTGTAGTCTCATCATACCATCCCCTCCATAAACTTATCAAGCTCAGTCTTGAAGCCAGTTAGGTTTTTTGCCCCCACTGCTTCCCTTAGACAGCTGTTCCAGAACTTCACTCTGTTGATTAGAACCCTTCGTCTAATTTCAAGCCTAAAAATATTGATGGCTAGTTTATATCCATTTATTCATGTGTCAGCATTAGCACTCAACTTAAATAACTCCTCTCCCTCCCTGTTTTTTATCCCTTTGATGTATATATAGAGAGGAATCATATTTCCCCTCAGCCTTCACTTGGTTAGGCTAAACAAGTCAAGCTCTTTGAGTCTCTTCTCCATTGCTCTGATCATTCTTGTAGCCCTTCTCTGCACCTGTTCCAGTTTGAATTCATCTTTCTTAGACATTAGTCTTTTTCATGGCCCCATCACATTGTCTGGAAAAAGGGGTAAACAGTTAGGTGGCAAAATTTGCAGATGATACAAAACTACTCAAGATAGTTAAGTCCCAAGCAGACTGCGAAGAGCTACAAAAGGATCTCTCAAAACTGGGTGACCGGGCAACAAAATGGCAGATGAAATTCAATGTTGATAAATGCAATGTAATGCACATTGGAAAACATAATCCCACCTATACATATAAAATGATGGGGTCTAAATTACCTATTACCACTCAAGAAAGAGATCTTGGATTCATTGTGGATAGTTCTCTGAAAACATCCATTCAATATGCAGCGGCAGTCAAAAAAGCAAACAGAAAGACTGAGAGGGGACATGATAGCAGTTTTCAGGTATCTAAAAGGGTGTCATAAGGAGGCGGGAGAAAACTTGTTCACCTTAGCCTCTAAGGATAGAACAAGAAGCAATGGGCTTAAACTGCAGCAAGGGAGGTCTAGGTTGGACATTAGGAAAAAGTTCCTAACTGTCAGGGTGGTTAAACACTGGAATAAATTGCCTAGGGAGGTTGTGGAATCTCCATCTCTGGAGATATTTAAGAGTAGGTTAGATAAATGTCTATCAGGGATGGTCTAGACAGTATTTGGTCCTGCCATGCGGGCAGGGAACTGGACTCGATGACCTCTCGAGGTCCCTTCCAGTCCTAGAATCTATGAATCTATGAATGCTGGGAATCATTAAGAAAGGAATAGAAAATATCATATTGCCTCTATATAAATCCGTGATACACCCACATCTTGAATTCTGCATGCAGCTGTGGTTGCCCCTTCTCAAAAAAGATATATTGGACTTGGAAAAGGTTCAGAAAAGGGCAACAAAAATGATTAGGGGTATGGAACAGCTTCCTTATGAGGAGTGATTAATAAGACTGGGACTTTTCAGCTTGGAAAAGAGATGACTAAGGGGGGATATGATTGAGGTCTATAAAATCATGACTGGTGTGGAGTAAGTAAATAAGGAAATGTTATTTACTCCTTCTCATAACACAAGAACTAGGGATCACCAAATGAAATTAATAGGCAGCAGGTTAAAAACAAACAAAAAGGAAGTATTTTTTCACACAACGCACAGTCAGTCTCTGGAACTCTTTGCCAGAGGATGTTGTGAAGTCCAAGACTATAACAGTGTTCAAAAAGAACTAGATAAATTCATGGAGGATAGGTCCATCAATGGCTATTAGCCAGGATGGGCAGGGATGGTGTCCCTAGCATCTGTTTGCCAGAACCTGGGAATGGGCGACAGGGGATGGATCACTTGATGATTACTTGTTCTGTTCATTCCCTCTGGGGCACCTGGCATTGGCCACTGTCAGAAGACAGGATACTGGGCTAGATGGACTTTGGTCCGACCCGATATGACCATTCTTATGTTCTTGATGTTAGTCCCTAAATTCATGGCTTTCCACTTTGCCATATTAAATTTCATCCCATTTCTACTACTCCAGTTTTCAAGATTGTCCAGATCTTCCTGAATGATATTCCGGTCCTTCTCATATTGGAAATACCTCCCAACTTTGTCTCATCCACAAATTTTGTTAGCACACTACCACTTTTTGTGCCCAGGTCAGTAATGAAAATGTTAAATAAGATTGGTCCTAAAACCAATCCTTGAGAAACTCCACTAGTAACCTCCCTCCAGCCTGACAGTTCCTCTTTCAGTATGACCTGTTGTAATCTCCCCTTTTACCAGTTCTTTACCCATATTTCATATTAATCCACATCATCTCCAATTTAACTAATAATTTCCAGTGTGGAACTGTATCAAAAGCCTTACTGAAATCTACTGCATTTCCTTTGTCTAAAAAATCTTCTCGGAGAAAAAGATCAGGTTCATCTGGCATGATCCAGTTTTATAAAACCATGTTATATTTTATCCCAAATCCTGTTGACCTCTAGGTCCTTAACAACTTTCTCTTTAAAAATTTCTTTCAAGACCTCAATATGATTGAGATCAAACAGGCCTGTTGTTTCCTGGACCACTTTTTCCCCCTTTCTTAAAAATAGGTACTATATTAGCAATTCTCCAGTAATAGGGTACAACCCCCGACTTATTGTATTCATTAAAAATCCTTGCTATTGGACTTGCAATTTCATACGAGAGTTCCTTTAGTATTCTTGGATGGAGATTATCCGGATCCCCCAATTTGGTCCCATGAAGCTGTTTGAGTTTGACTTCCACCTCGGATGTGATAATTTCTACTTGCATATCCTCATTTCCATTCGTACCACTACCCCTAAACTCCTCATTACCCTTATTGAAAACTGAGGCAAAGTATACGTTTAGGTCAAACTCAAATCACCACAAGGGCCACATGAGGACTAGTACATTGGCCTGAGGGCCGCATCACTGACACCTTTTCATATAAAGGTACAAAAGCCACCACCCCCACTGCCCCCAGTCCCACCCTTTCCATGAGGCCCCACCCCTACCCCGCCCCCATTCCAACCCCTTCCCCAAAGTCCCCACCCCAACTCCGCCCCCTCCCTGCCCCTATTCCAACCCCTTCCCCAAATCCCTGCTCCTGCCCCGCCTCTTCTCTGCCTCCTCCCCTAAGCATGCGGTGGTATCAAAATAGGCTCTTAAGGCAGCAGTGAAGGCACCACATGGGGCAAAGAGTGGTTGGGGATGAGGAACAGGAAAGATTAGGGACCAAGATGGGACTGCACATGAAGGATTAAAAAACAATAAAAGGGGATGAAAAAGTAAGTGCTGTTTTCTTCAACCCTTTACTGTTACAGTCTCCATGTTTTACTTCTGAATAACAGAAGGGTATATTTGGCAGGAGAATGAGGTGAGGGTCACCTTTTTTGCCCTACCTCCCTCCTTCTGCAAGGGCTGCAAGAAAAGAGGATTTTCACACAAACTGATATTGGGATTTTTGATCTATTCTCTAAAACAAACACACACAAACGCAAGCAATTTACTTTGTGTCCATTTCCCTGGAAATTGGAGAATCAGCTTTTGTTCTGCCAGTTTGATTTTTCACCTAAGAGAACTGGGATCAAATTCATCCCACATGTAAGGAGGTGAAACTTCCATTAAATTCAGTGTGAGTTGCACCTGCTTCCACCAGGGCTAAATCCGGCCATAAAATTCTGCACATTCCTCAATCCAAAGTGTTTCTACTATAAAAGATAAGCTGAGAACTGAAAAAGTAAAAAATACACAAAGATGAGCCCTACAATTTAATTTAATTTGCTTTTTTAAAATAGCATATAGCATAATTCTTCAAGGAGCTAACGTTACATCAGATTCCTGAAGGCCTCAGGTAGATGAGGACTCTCAGTTTCACAATGCCACAGTGGGGTAAGATTATCACTATAACTATATACTTTGCGCGTACATACAAAGGCAGACATTAATCCGTTTCCCAATGGTCACTGTTCATCTAAGCCCAAGGCCTTTATAAAGTAGATAATTTATAATTCATAGATTGTATGCCATGTCAATGTACTGTAAATTATTCGGTTCATTTGGCCTCTGGTAGACTGGGGGGCACTAGATAACATCGCTACATACTTCCATTGGAATTTATGTAAAACACTGCCTAGAATATTTATGCACTTCCACAAAATACAATATGTGATATTGTAATTGTATTGTCAATATTGCAATGAGAATGCTGACTCATTTGCAGGTCTTCTGGAATTTTGAATCTGCTTTGCAGCTTCCCTCCTTGCTGTAATCATACTCACAACTAATTTTTATTGTCTCAGCACATCCTGTCTTATAGTGACCCTAATACCATAAAACCACCATTAGGAACTGCCATCATTGTTTTGAAACAGATACATCAGCAGCGCTGACTGATATCATCATCAATCATAGGTAAAGTGAAAAACCAATTCAGAAAGCACAAACACAGCATATGCTAATTAAGAAAATAACAGTGTATACAGCTCAGAGGGGGAGACAGTAGAGATGGCAAAACACTCAACTTCCGGGAACATGATATTTACACTGAAAAGCTTTATAGTGCTTTAAATTACTACTAGCAGGCATTACACTACTATCACTTGACATGGCCAATCTTAAATTTGTTTAGTATTCACTGTCGCACACTGATCACAATTAGCCTGTTTGTTCTTTATATGGCTGTCATAGTTATCACTCTAATATAGCTGCAGTCCATTATTAAATTGATACTTAAAGGGTTACCATTATATTTAATATTTTCTATTTGTACTAGGCAGATGGAGAAAACACATATTCATCATTCAGCTCACTGTTACCGGACTAGCTGCACACTGTCCTTTCTTGGGAGTCTCTTTGAGTGCATCCTCTACAGGCATGAGGCCTTCAGTCGTTATGTATTCTGGAATTGTCCTGAAATGAAATTCCACTATTTGTCCATCCTCAGATCAGGACCTGGAATACAGCCCCCTGGTTACCAACTGTGATTTAGTTAGCAGGTCCAACAGGGACTGGACCCTGCCAGGATTTCACTTTGGAAGGCTGTTATGGCATATGTTTGCAGCAATACAGAAACAGCTTCTTCAAAACAAAGCCATGATTTATTTTGCCCAGAAAGTACACAGCACTTAGAAACACAGATTTTAAATAACTAAAGAGTCCTACACACACACACTTCCTTAGCTAAGCTTAGCCTTTTCATCCATAGCTCAGGCGGATCTGGCTTATTCCCCATCTTTGAGTGGGGAGAAACAGCAGACACTGCTTGCACCCAGGTTCCTCTCTGCAGAGGTGGATTAAGGTTTCCTGAGGCCCTGAGCCAGAGCAAGTGGGGCCCCCACCCCCGTTCCATCCCTTCTGCCTGTGGCCCTGCTCACAGCCCCACCCCTTTCTGCCCCTTCCCCGGGGCCCACCCCTGTTCCACCCAGGGTTCCCCTCAATTCTCCCCCCACTGCAGGCCCACAACCCCTTTTGCTCCTTTTTGCCCGCTCCCCACTGCAGCCCCAAGACCAGAGAAGCTCTGTCCCTGCACCATGGCCCCAGGGCCACATTGGGGAGTGAGAGCTCCTCCCGTCCGAGGGCTGCAGCGGGGGTCTGGGTGCTGGGGCTTCCCCTACCATCCCCCACGCTTCTGCCAGGGACAGAAGGGTGCTGGAGCTTGTCCTGCCACTCCATAGCTTCTGTCGGGGAAGGGGATGGATGCTGCGGGGGCGGGAGGGCGGGGAGAGTGGCTTTCCCCATCCCACAATTACTGCCAAGGACAGGAGCTGCTGGAGGAGCTTCCCCCGTCCCACGTCTGCTGCCGCATATCAGGGTTGGGATGTGGGGTCTTCCCCCGCCCACCTGCCAGGCGGCCAGGGCTCCGGGCTTCTGCCTCCATCAGCGGATTTTTTCCAGGTCCCTGCAGTTGGCTGAGGCCCCTGAGGTCCACTGGCTAATCCACCACTGCCTCTGTCTCGGTTTCTCAGCCATCCTGTCAGCCTTTTCACTGACACTTTCTGGCCAACCTCTGACCAAATTCCCCCTCTCTGTCTTTAACAGATCAGTGTTTTTGATCTCCAGATTCTCAGCCTTGGCAAACAGCCCTGTTGCCACAGTCTCGGCTGAAGAGTCCCTCTTCACATCTATAAACTTTGCTATTGTTTGAAGGAATGCTTCTTACCTAGGTCATTGTTTTACCTTTCCTGGGTTCCTTGATAAGATAACCCCCCTCTACAGCCTCCTTTGATTTAACTCTATGCACTCAGGCAGGTAACAATACCAAATTGAAGGGGGAAACAGAATCATAATAATATTTTTTAAAAAGTAATACAGACATTTTTCCAGTTAGTCACACAGCCCTTTTGGATTTGTAAAAGTAAATCATTGTACAGAGTTTGCATACAGTATTGGATACATAAAAGCAACGATTGTACCCATGCTAGTCACAAAATTTCAGAAATATCCCACTGACTTTTTCATTTTATTAGGGTACAATAATTCAGGGAAAAAATACTTGGAACATATTAAAAGCCAAAAGTAGGCACTGGAAATGCTATTACAATAAACTGTATCTCTGTTTCTCCACTCTAGGGTAAAGTTTCCCCAAGTTCCTAAAAGATTAGCCCCAAGCAGCTTAGGAGCCTTAACTGAGAAGCAGGGAGCCTAATGGTTAGAGCAGGAGATCTGAAAATGAGGATTCTTGGGTTCACTAACTTGCTGAATGACCTTAAAGACTGAGTCATAAGTATAAAAATATCCCTTAAATGAATAATTTTCCTTACCTATGTTACTCACAGTTTAATTATAAAAAATCTAGTTTACTTTACTTCTCACAGTTTACTTTTTGCATTTCTCTCAGCTGACTAAATGAAAATAGATTAGAGTTTCATTTAAAAATAGTTTAATAAATTTTCTTTCAGGTTCTCATATATCAGCAAGATCCTACAATGACTGAATTGCAAAAAATACAGGGGGGGATGTTTATCAGTTTTAAAGAAGGCTGCATTAGATTTTTTTAAAAATCATGGCTATATTTTGACTGGCCCAAGGTTTTGTAAAAATGTGCTTTTACAAAATTTAATTGCTTGGTTAAATTTGATCCAATATTGTCTTCTTTAACTTCTCTGTATCTCTTTTTCTGCATCTATAAAAATGGATATAAAGACACTTGGCCAGCTTTCTATCGTGATTTGAGTTCTGTGGATTAAGGGTACTAAATAAATATATGGTAATATTATTATTATAATTGTTGCTATTTTGTTATGCTAGATGTGGAGGGGGAGGGATAGCTCAGTGGTTTGAGAATTGGCCTGCTAAACCCAGGGTTGTGAGCCCAATCCTTGAGAGGGTCACTTAGGGATCTAGGGCAAAATCAGTACTTGGTCCTGCTATTGAAGGCAGGGGGCTGGACTCCATGACCTTCCAGGGTCCCTTCCAGTTCTATGAGATAGGTATATCTCCATATATTATTATTATGTATTGTGGCTTGTATAGACAATTGTCCATACTTTTTTAATTGTTCCCAGCAAGGCAAAAATACAGGCTATTTACCACATACAAGGAGCTGAAGATTCAAAAGTGAGGTCTGAGTAATGAATGGCTAGTACATTTGCCTGACTGTGCACATTACAAAATTTAAAATGTGACCATTTAGATAGACACTCTTTCACAAAGCAATTACTCCATATCTGATCTTTCAATACTCCGTCCACAAAGGAAACTGAGTGTGGTTTGTGGCTGCCCTACTCTTCATGTCCTTGGCATGGAGAGCAACAGGGTACTGAGGATGCAGGTGTGACCCCAACTGACCCTGCTATTCAAAATAATCTGGACTTGCACACATGGGGCACAAGCACACCATGAGTGGACTCTGTGTGGACAACGCATCTTAAAGAACCACAGTTATACTGTAGGGTAACTAACTGTTCTTTCCTCTGGGTGACTGTCCATCCAGATTCCACTCTGGTGACCAACAGTTATCCTGATGCTAGGGCTGGTCCGGAATTTTTAGACAAAACTTTTTTCCATCAGAAAACAATGATTTGTCAAAACAAACTATTTGAGGGGAATGGCTGGTTTCAATTAATTTCCCATTTTGAAAAAATATTGAAAAAAAGTTTTGAGATTGTTAAAATGTCCTGTTTTGAAATTTTCTTACCAAAAAGTTTCCTTCTCAGTTCGAAACTACATTTTGAAATTTAAGTTTATTAAAGGTTAAGAAAAGGGTTTTTTTAATGTAAAAGGTCAAATTGAAAACAAAACATTTTGACATTATTAAAACAAATCATTTTGATTGACCCAATCCCTTTGTGTGTGTGTGTGGGAGGGAGGGGGATCTGCAAAAGTTTGAGTTGAATTTTTTTGTCCCAATTTGGGATGAGAAAAATTTTGAAATCTTGAAAATTCTTGCAGGACAAGAAAGCCATTTCCCACCCAGCTCTAGCAGATGCCCAGTTGAGGAGCGACTGTACAATAGCATCAAGGGAGATTTAGGTTTGATATTAGGAAAAACTTTCTGACTATAAGGGTAGTTAAGCTGTGGGACATGCTTCCAAGGGAGGATGTGGGATCCCTGTCATTGGAGGTTTTTAAGAACAGGTTGGACAAACACCTGTCAGGGATGGTCTAGGTTTAGCTGGTCCTGTCTCAGTGCAGGGGGCTGGACCTGATGACTTCTCGAGGTCCCTTCCAGCCCTTATCCAGCTATTCATCCAAAAATTCTTTTAGTCTGCCTGGAGAACCCAGTTTGAACTATTATAAGTGAACCTCTCCACAGGGTGGCTTCGAAGGAGCTAATAATCAAAAAAATTACATTAGCATCCCTCTCCTCCTAGAGGAGTAACATATAATTCCACAATGCACAACTGCATGTTTAATACAATGGACACCAAAGGTATTAAATCTAATTCAATAAAGTTTAACTTAATCCCATAAGGTTTGCCTAGGATATTGCAGGATTTTGTCAGTCTGTCATACTATGCATTTTTACAGCAGCACAATGTTGCCCTGACCTCAGTTGGGTTCTCCAATGAGAGCCCCAAATTGCATTACTCGTGATAAATTTGTGAGTGATGGTAACATTATAATTTTAACACATATTGGAAGGGGACGAGGGCAGAAGAGGGAGGGGGAGTTAAGAAAATCTAAAGCGACCACAAAACATGGTTACATTTTTTAAAAGCATCTCGATTTTTTTAAGTCTGACTCATATTTCTTGTAATTTTGGGGTAGGCAATACTGCATTTGAATTGGGACATTGTGACAGGTGTTCCCAGGGTGCAACCTGAACTGTGGGACCACTGAGCCCTCTGTCCCACCAACCTGGGCTCCCTCTCACACAGTGACGCTGTTGCTAAGCCACAAAACTTTGTCAGGCACTGTACTTACACAGACATCCACAGGCAGGGACACACCTAACTCAGTTACATGCTTCTCATGAACCATGAATGAACTAAATAGAGAAGTTCCAGCCAATTCTCCCAAGCTTCCCAGCCTTGCACCCCAAAACTGTACCATCTTGCACTAGTCAGAAACCTGACAAGTGTAAGTTCATTAAGTTTGCCACTTCTACAAAGGAAAGTGGACATACACCAGCCTTTATAACAGGGATGGGCAACCTACAGCACGCATGCCAAACACGGCATGCAAGCCGATTTTGAGTGGCACGCTGCTGCCTGCCGCGGTCCCAGCTCCCAGCCCCACTCAGCGCCCCCGCCCACCACTCTCCCCTGTGGGGGCAGGAGGCAGAAGCTTGGTCCTGTGGCAGCCAAGCTTCCCCCCTCCCCCGCTTCTTCCCCCAGCGTGGTGCTTTCCTGACCCTCCTCCTCTCCTTCCCTGCGCCGATCAGCTGATGGCCCTTGCGAGGGGGAGGGGGAGGGGGAGGGGGAGGGGGACGAGTGGCAGCATGCTCCCTGCTCCGTAGAGGAGGCAGAGAAGAGGTAGGGACGGGTCCTTGGGGAAGGGGGTGGAACAGGGCATATCCCTTCCAGCCCCCTGCCATGAGCCGCTCAGGACAGGGGGCTGGGAGCACCCCCACGAGCCGAGCACCCCAGCCCTCTGCCCTGACCCCTGAACCCCCCCCACACACCCAGCCTTCTGCCTTGCACCTCCACACACCCCCCAGCCCTCTGCCCTGACCCCTGAACTCCCCCC
>NW_020664368.1:4086919-4107034 GCF_002925995.2 Terrapene triunguis
CCCCTGAACCCCCCCCCACACACCCAGCCTTCTACCCTACACCCCCACACACCCCAGCCCTCTGCCCTGAACCCCCCTACACCCCCACTGCCCTCTGTCCTGACCCCTGAACCCCCCACACACCCCAGCCTTCTGCCCTGCACCTCCCCACACACCAGCCCTCTGCCCTGCACCCCCACATCCCCCAGCCCTCTGCCCTGACCCCTGAACCCCCCCACACCCTCACTGCCCTCTGCCCTGACCCCTGAACCCCCCCACACACACCCAGCCTTCTGCCCTGCACCCCCACAGCCCCTATCCCTCTGCCCTGACCCCCCACACACCCAGCCTTCTGCCCTGCACCCCTCATACACACCCAGCCTTCTGCCCTGCAACCCCACACCCCCCAGCCCTTTACCCTTTACCCTGAACCCCCCACACCCCACTGCCCTCTGTCCTGATCCCTGAACCCCCCCACACACCCAGCCTTCTGCCCTGCACCCCCACAGCCCCCATCCCTCTGCCCTGACCCCTGAACCCCCCCACACACCCAGCCTTCTGCCCTGCACACCTCCCCCACGCCCCCAGCCCTCTGCCCTGACCCCTGAACCCCTCCCAGGTCTGGGGTCCCAGCTGCCAGCCCCTTGCCAGCCGGCGTCCCGGCCAGTGAACAGAACCCTAGGCTGGCAGCGGGCTGAGCAGGCTGGCAGCGGAAGATCAGCATTTTAATTTAATTTTAAATGAAGCTTCTTAAACATTTTGAAAACCTTGGTTACTTTACATACAACAATAGTTTAGTTATATAATATAGACTTATAGAGAGAGACCTTCTAAAAATGTTAAATTGTATTACTGGCACGCGAAACCTTAAATTCAAGTGAATAAATGAAGACTCGGCACACCACTTCTGAAAGGTTGCCTACCCCTGCTTTATAACCTGAGCAGGTTTCCTAAGCACTTCAACCAAAACACACTGTTTTAGGTAAAATATAAAACAGATATATTAATTACAGAAAGGTAGATTTTAAGTGATTATAAGTAATAAGCATAGAAATGAAAGTCGGTTACATAAAAAATAAAATAAATTCACAGTCTAAGTTCTATAAACTAAACAGGATTTTAATCAAGCAGTGTCTCACCCGGATAGATAGTACAAGCACGTTACCGATCTTCAATACACAGGCTGGAACTCTCCTTCAGCCCAAGACCACCTTCCCAGTTCAAAATCTTTGTCCTCCAGACATGTTTCTAGGTGTTGAGTTGTGGGAGGAATGAGGCTAAGTGATGATGATACTTCCTCTCTTTTATAGTTTCTTCCAGCTTGCTGGAAAGCTCTATGCTCATGAACCCATTGGTCAAGCATTCTCCATTGTCTACGTGCTCTTTCTGAGAAGTCTCCATTGTATACAGATCCTGGCATAGTCGCTGGGAGTGTGGATTCCCTTTACTGGGCCATCAGCGCATCTGGCTACTCAATTGTTGTACCTGAAAGGCTGGTTGTGGGTGTTCCCAAACTCACAACATATTTCAGTAACACATATATAGTAAAACTTCATATCTTCACATACAATGATAGCACATACAATCCAACAGGATATTAATGTTCAACAGATCAAGACTTTTAAAAATTATACCTCACAAGGCATACTTTGTACAAAACATATCATAATTATATGACAGTGGTGAATATGGGGGTGGTCCAGGGTGTTGCTTTGAGGTACAGAGTGCCATAGACTTTCTGCAATATTATAGGTCACAAATATTTTAAACAGACAGCAACTAACAACAGAGAGGCAAGTGAGCAGCACATGTGGAACTTGAACTGAAAGTTGGAACAACCCAGAGAGGCACCCGGCATTTCAGATACATGTTAACAAGGATGGGAATTTGCCTGCAGCAGGAAGGAGGGTGGTTGGGTGTCTGAAGAGGGATAAATCTGCACTTGACTGGTGATATTACTGTTAAAGGCATTCTGGCTCTGATTCAGCAAGGTACTTAAGCACATATGTAACATTAATCCCATGAAGTTGCATGCTTTAAGTCACATACCTGGTTAAGTACCTTATTGTACCAGAGCCTTTGCTGTTAAATTTTGTAAGTGGTCACCTGGCAATTCTGTAATTCTGGTTCTGTAATTCTGGTTACGTTGATAAATATAGGGATGAATTTTAGGGAGAAAGGAAGGGTTGTTATACTACCTGGATATCTTTCAATAGTTTTTCCTTTATAAAAAGGCTAGAGAAAAAGTTTTGTAGTGTCTGCAATATACAGCACCCAATAAAAGCATACTTATTGTATTAACTGGTTATATTCACAAACAACATAAAAGCACACTTACACACACAAAAATGTTCAAAAGCAGACTCCTTTTAAAGAACCTAGAGCTCAAAAAAACCACACTAAGAACCTCAGTTACTGCACAGGGTGAGTAACCATCTCTTCTTCTTCGAGGAGTGTCCCTGTAGGTGTTCCACTTTAGGTGAGTGTACAGCAGTGCCTGTCAGTGGAAGGAATGGGCTTCAAAGTTGTAGTCATGGTGGGTGATAAGATGGTAAGTCCAAATGGAGCATCTGACGATGAATGCAGCTCTAATGCATAATGTTGTATGAATGTACGAGCTGACACCCAGGTTGTGCTTTGCAGATGTCCATTGTGATGTTGCACTCAATTTGTTTTATGAAAGTATGTTTATAAGTGTGAATATGATGTAACTGGAATATGCTTCATGCAAAAGATCTCTTGTAAGGTATCATTACAAAGCTTATAATCTACTGAGTGTGTTCATCCTATTTGTATGAATGTATCATTCTTGTATCTAAAACTAGAAATATGAAGTATTACTCTGAGGTCCTATTGTAATTATGCAATTAGGCCATTAATAGTGGCTTAGGATCTTGATGGTGCCCATTAACTGGAACAACTGGTTGTAAATGGCTGTTTACTTGTAAGCCTTCCTGTATACCTGGGTGCCAGCCAGTGAGTAATGAAGTCTCACAGGACATGTGAACATGTCACATGATACTGGAATCCATCTTAAACCTGATGCTTTTCTATTTAGAAGGAAGGGTGGGAACCCAGAGAGAGACAAAGGATACCTGCCTTGTGCCAAAGATATAAAAGGGGGTGGAACAGAACAAAGGGGGCTGCGGTCATGAGAAATCCCCTAGTTACCACCTGAGCTGGAACTAACAAGAACTATACCAGGGGAAAGAATTGGGCCCAGACTAAGGAGGAGTCAAGTCTGTGAAAGAAGTTTATTGGAACATCTCTGACGGTGAGATTTACCTGTATTCAGTTTTTTAAATGTATTAGGCTTAGACTTGTATGTTTTGTTTTATTTTGCTTGGTAACTTACTTTGTTCTGTCTGGTATTACTTGAAAACACTTAAATCCTACTTTTTGTACTTAATAAAAATCACTTTTGTTTATTAATTAGCCCAGAGTAAGTGATTAATACCTGGGGGAGCAAACAGCTGTGCATATCTCTCTATCAGTGTTATAGAGGGTGGGCAATTCATGAGTTTACCCTGTATAAGCTTTATACAGAGTGTAACCCCTTTGGGGTTTAGAGAGCATGGCCCCTTTAAATCTTTTTCCTAGGGGGAAGGGGAGCACTGAGAGAAAGGAGGTAAACTCGGGGGTGTGGCTCTGGAGAAGAAAAGGGCTACAGCCCGCAGGCCCTCACAAAGTGAAGCAGCAGAGAACCTTCCTGAAGCCTGGGAAGGACAGGGAGGCCGATCAGGGACACCCCAGGACAGGAGCCAGGAGGAGCACTGTGCCAGGGAGGAATCGCTCGAGAAGGACAGGCCAGAGCTGCATGGGGCTGTGAATACGGGGACTTTTGATTCTGCACTGAGAATAAGGAGGGAGGCTGCTAGCTAGTTAAGTGGGGAGGTGGTCGCTCTGTGTGGCTTTGCAGAGAGCGGCAGAAGAGGGCACTGGAGGGGTTTGTTGGGGAAAGTTCACTGGCGCTGAAGATGACCAGGAGCACCCACTGGACTGGAACTTTGCTCAGGACTCCTGAAGTCCTGAACTCTGTGTGCAGACACATTGCTCAGCGTCTGCCCTTCCACACTGTACTGCCACTGGATCTGTGGGGCCTTGGTTTGGATGCAACCCTGTTCTTCTGCTCCCCCTATATTTCCCCTTGTTGTTTTTCTCCTCTCATCCCTCTGTAAATAAATATCTCCCTTTGTTATATCCATTGTACTTTTCCTGTGGGTGGGTTTTGAACAGGTGCCCCTGGGGTGGAAGGGATTTTTCCTGCTGCATTCCTGCATGCGCCGTCTATTGGCCAGAGCTGCCTGCAGATCAGACTCCATCTTGGTCACGAGGGCGCTAAAGTTACAAGAGTAAAATGGATTTATTTGGGGTTTGGATCCTACTGGGAGCTGGGTGTCTGGGTGCTGGAGAGAGCTGACCTGCTGAGCAGTTTTTGGTTAAAGCCTGCAGCTTTGGGGGCATGGTTCAGACCTGGCTTTGTGTTGCAGCAGACTAGCGTGTCTGGTTCAACAAGGCAGGGTTCTGGAGTCCTAAGCCATCAGGGAAAATGGGCTCAGAAGTAATTTCAGCACTTCAGATGACAGTCCCAAGGGGGTCTCTGTGACCGAACCCATCACATCCATGATGGGGACATTGTTAAGGAAGGTTATCGAAGCAGCTAGAGCTCTGGTGGAGTGTGTGTGGGTCCCCGCTGGGGATTTAAGCCGTTGTTGATGACAGCAAAAATCAATGCATCCGGAGATCCATTTAGTCTCTGTTTAGATATGGTGCCTCCTTTTGAGCATGCTGTGATAGAGAGGAATAATTTTGGTGATTTTAAAAAAGAATTTGTTCTCTCGATGTAAAAGACCAGCGTCCTTTTTACGTCCAGGGTTTCGAGTACTGCTTCTTGTTTATTCCCCTGGGGTTTCAGGAAGAACGATGGGAAATGAATGGGTTGTTTCAGACGGAATGAGGTGGCAACCTAGTTAAAAACTTGGGATGCGGTCTTAAGGTAACTTTATTTTTGAAGAATGTTGTGTATGGTAGGTATGCCATGAGACCTCCTAGCTCCCCCACCAATTTGGCAGACATGATGGCAACAAGGAAGGCCACCTTAATTGAAAGGTGAAGTAGTGAACATGTCACTAGTGGTTCAAACGGTGGTCCAATATGGCCCTATAACAGTACATTAAGTTCCCATGATGGAGTAGGGGTTTGCATTTTGTGGTAGACATTACGAAGGCCCTTAAGAAAATGCTTGGTGGCTGGGTGAGCAAAAATCAATAACTCATCCACGTTATGGTGGAATGCCGTGATAGCTGCAAGGTGAACTCTGAGGGAACTCCTGGAGAGACCCGATTTCTTATGTTCCAACATCTAGTCCAGTATCAGAAGAAGAGGAGAGTAGACTGTGTGATTTATTTATTTTGGCCCCATATAGTGAACCGTCTCCTGTGAGGGCAAATTCCCCACTCTGGCACTTCGAGTGCAGAAGGTGGGGGCCCACATGGATTCTAAAAATTAATACTGGCCACTCCAGGCTTGTATTAAACTCCCTAGGTTACAGCTTTTCTCTGACCTTGGATTGGTAGATGCTGCCACCACCCAAGAACCCCTTTGAGAGGCCAGGAAGGCGCACTTGGGAATTCCTTCCTGTGGGGGTAACCTCAAGCCCTTTCACCCCCTTCCCTCTCCCCCCCCGGGGAAGAGCTGAGAAAAAAAATGGAAATCAGCTGTTGCCACCCGCTAATTAAACAACATGTGCACAAACTTCTTAAGACATCCAATTCTGTTCTTAAAAAAGGTAAATGTATTAATTTAAAAAAAAAGAAAGAAAATACATCTGGGAACTCAGGCTATTGCTAGATTTTAGAAGAGCAACTACATGGATTAAGCACCAAGAATAGCTTTCTTGCGGTCCAGCTTAAAGGTTACAAGCAAAACAAAAGCACCTGGGGTTAGCACAGAGGAATCCATAAGCCGTAACAAAATAAAAGGAATAAACCTAATTGCGTCTTCCTAGACATTTCCTGATCTACTTACATATCTGGGGTTTTAAATGAGTAGTGTCTAGGTATGATACTGATGATTTTTTCATACCTGGCCCAACCTTCTTACAGCAAAGCTGCTGCCCTGTCCGCCTTTCCCCGGGAGAACAACAGACAGGCAGACAAAAGGGGAGTCTTTTTTTCAATTTTAAAAAGTTCTAACCTTCCCATTGGCTCTTTTGGCCAGGTGCCCACTCGCTTCCGTTTACCTATGCTTAGCAGGGAGACTTTTTAACCCTTTACAGGTAGGGCAATTAGAGAACAGCTACTAAGAGGGATTTTATAGCTACTGGCTGGCTGGGTGTCCATAAAAGAGAGCTACTCCCCTCCCTTCATTTATCACACCTCCATTTGTGTAGGTAGGTATGTTGAGTAGTTGGTCTACGACTGTTTAACAGAATGTCCCTTACTTCCTCTGAGCAGGTCATTTCGGCTTCTCAGAGCCATGGAATAGCCACGTCTTGAGGTGGAGTCTTGTCAGGTTCAGATAGTGAACCTGGCCCACATCTTGTGAGAAATGATGAGGTAGAAGAGGAAGAGTGTGTGATGGGCACACAGCCATCTTTAGGAGGTGGGGGGGAGGGATAGCTCAGTGGTTTGAGCATTGGCCTGCTAAACTCAGGGTTGTGAGTTCAATCCTTGAGGGGACCACCTAGGGATCTGGGGCAAAAATAAGTACTTGGTCCTGCTAGTGAAGGCGGGGGGGGCTGGACTCCATGACCTTTCAGGGTCCCTTCCAGTTCTATGAGATAGGTATATCTCCATTTATTATTATTATTAGGTAAAGGAACCACGGTTTGCCAGATCCACATGAGGGCTATCAAGATGACTTTGGAATTGTCCATTCTGATTTTGTGTATGACTCATGATAGAAGAGGGGTCAGTGGGAAGGTGCACAGTAGGGGTGCGTCCCATTTGATGAGAAAGGCATCGCCCAGAGAATGGGGACCCAATCCTGCTCTGGAGCAGAACTGTTGACATTTGGCATTTTGTGTTGTCCTGAGGAGCTCTACAGTTGGGAACCCCCACTGTCTGAATATATTCAGTAGTACTCAAGGGTCCATTTCTCACTCGTGATCCTGGGAGAATTTTCTGCATAGTGCATCTGCAGTGGTGTTCTGGCATCCTGAGATGTCGATGTTGTGGCTGATTCACCAGGTCCAAAGTAGCATGGCTTCCATTCATAGGTAGTGTGAACATGTCCCCCCGTTACTGGTTTATAGAGAACATGCAAGCATCGTTGTCTGTGAGGATCTTTCTGGTTTTGTTCTTGATCATAGGTAGGAAATGGGAGCATGTATTGTGAACCGCCTATAGCTCCAGTAGGTTTATATGTAAGAGGAATTCTGATGGGGACCAACAGTCTTGGATAGTGTGAGTCTGCACGTGTGCTCCCCAACCTAATAGGGAAGTGTCTAGTGATCATCACCATTGGAGGGTTCTGTAAAAAGGGGACTCCTGCACAAACCTTGTTTGGTCATGTCCACCACCGTAGGAGTCTTTTACTTTGTTTGGCATCATAAGACGTTTGTTTATGCTGTGTCTGTGCAGAACATAGACTGTTCAGAGCCAGGCTTGCCGGCATCGCATGTGCAGTCTGGCGTATTTAATGATGAACATTGTTGTGGACATGTGGCCCAACAGCTGTAGGCAAGCCCTGGCCAATGTCTGCGGACTGTCTAATGTTGTGAGTAAAGTTGTGAATTGTTGTCAGGGCAGAAAGGCTGTAGCCGCCAGAAAACTAAGGCAGGCTTCGATGAACTCCATTTTCTGCACAGGTGCTAATGTTGATTTTTGTGTGTTTATTTGTAGGTCTAGACATGTGAAAAGAGCTACTCTGTTTTGCGTAGCTCCTAGTGCCCCTTGTTGAGTCAATGCTTTCAGTAAACAATCATTCAAATAGGGGACTATTATGATCCCTTGTCTGCGGAGGTGAGCTGCCACCACCAAAAATACCCATCGGGCAGTGGAGAGTCCAAAGGGCAGTATTTTGTACTGAAAGTGGTCTGCTCCTAAAATAAACCCAAGCAACCTCCTGTGTGAGGGATATATTGTTATATGAAAATATGTGACATGGAGATCGAGGGCTGAGAACCAGTCCCCTCTTTCCAGTGCTGGAATTATAGTTGCTCATGTGATCATCCTGAAGCGCTGGGTCTTCAGAAATTCATTGAGTTTTTGTATGTCGAAACTAGGCCTCCATCCTCCAGTTTTTTTCTGGGTTAGGAAGTAATCTGAATAGAATCTCTTCCCTCTGTGTTGTGTTGGTACTGGTTCTACTGCACCTAGGTGTTTGAGGTGGTTTACCTCTTGTCATAGCAGATATTCATGAGCGGGGTCTTTGCAGAGGGACGGGGAGGGAGGGTGGATAGGAGGCTGCTGTAGGAGACCATTGTCCAGGGGGAGTCCGTGATTTGGGCTCAGACGCCGGGCGCAGAGATTTCTCCATCATAAGGAGTTTCAACTGCAAGTCTCTCGTCTTCCTGGTGCAGGCTTTCAGGTTATGGCAATGTGAGCACTTCTGTGGGATGTGTGACTCACCAAGGCAGGGACACACTGCGAGTGCCCGTCAGAGACTGGAACAGAGAGTCTGCACGTAAGGCAGAGTTTAAAACCCAGGGAGCTGGGCATGCCCCTCAGAGAAGGCTTTTTCCCCAGAAGGGAGAACAACTACTCTACTCTAAAGGGTCACTAACAATTGAAACTTAATTTCATAATATGAGAGTATTTTTTTAATAAAAGGGAAGTAAAATAAACAGAGAAGGAAAGGTAACTATAAGATAATCAACAATTAACTTTTAACTGAATGCTATTTAGGCTGGGTACCGAGGCACTCCTAAGTGCTCCGACTCAAGCCAAAGGCAGTAGAGAAGGAACTGGGAGGGTGGAGGGGAGGAGGGAGGTTTGGTCGCACAGTGCTTTATAACCTCCTGAGGCACCGTAAGGCGGAGACAGCGCATATGCGACCCAATCAAGCACTACTACAAATCTCTGATTGCAAGCACAGGGGCGCATGACTACCTTAAATGGAGCACCCACAGGGATACTTCTCGAAGAACCATCTTTTAGTTCATGCCTACAGCGTCCACATGGGGTAGTTACAGTGCAGCACTTTGGTGCATACTGCTATTCAAATCCCTGTAGTTAGAACTGTGGGGCAGTGTAGACAAGCCCTAAGTTATTCATAGGATTGTTTTCGGCATCCAGAAGATTCCTTCTGTGTTGACAGATAAAGAGAGGCCTCTTTGGTAAGAGATTTTTTTCCCAGTATATTAACTTCTTCTTTATTTCAGCATCTCACTTGTAAAACCATTTTTCATCATCAGTAACACAATATTTGTTAAACCAAATTCTGGGGATGCACATTAGTCAGAAGTTTGCAATCTAGTCTCGCATCTGTTTCTCAGCTCTTTGGGAATTATGAAGCTCTTTGAGAATTATGAAGTATAATTTCATGCTTTCTAAAGTACTGCTTAAATTCATTCCTTTTCTGTACCTATTTCATTCAATCTCTTTTTTCTTGTTCTCCTCCCTCCTCCACGCCCCCATTCTCCAAAACAAATAATTCAACTTTTATCATTCTGCCAGGCATTCCTTGAAAACTCTTCCTTTACCCATCTCCTGATTTCTCCGCCTCCAAATATAACCCACTTTACCTGGTAATCCATCTTAATTATCAATAATCCCCACTTTTGGCTAGCATCTTGTATTTGACTAGACTATTTAGTACTTAAATCCTGCACCCACTGAAGTCAATGGGAGATTTTCTATTACCTTCAATGAGAGCAGAGTCACACCCTTTGGCTGTAACACTTCAGGTCGAAGAATGCTCACCTAGGTTTGTAACAATGTATGGCACTGAATATATGATTTTGAAAATAGTAATACTGCAGTACATTTATTCAGCTTTTCATAGCAATATCTGCAGAACTGCTGCACCAAGCAACATCTTCAAATGACTCATATGTACTTTAATTCAATGACCTATTTCTTGGCAGGAAAACATAAAGCACACATACCAAAAAGGCACAGTATTTATCCCCATCTTTTGTTAAGTATACTCAGGTCATGAATTCAATAAAGTAATAGCATCACCCTTCACCATATTAGTATTTGGGATACAAGCGGTCTCTGATGAGTCAGCAGCTTAGCCAATAAACAAAAAACAAAACATCTCAAGACACTGTAAGCCTGGGCAAGAAAATGATAGGTATCGAGTTCTCTCAATCACCAGTGAAGCCAGCATCACTTAGGAGAAATTTAACTCCTCACAGGATGGTGTCCTGTCTGTATATAGTAGAATGATGATGCAAAATCATGCAGTTCTATCAGACTCACTTGACAGTTGTTAGGCTGGGAATATGTATTTCCTTGATAACAGAATTTCACCAATCACTAAAAAGTGTCCCAATGGAATGTCTTATTAAAGTCACTTTTTGAAACACAGTTATAAAAGGGTCACTTCAAAAATGCAATCAGTAAATACAGGTAGGAAAAAAACTACCTCCTTCCTACAAAGATTTATTTTCTTCGTATACATTATACACACATTAGATGTTATAGATCATATTGTATTGTATTTTTTAAGATATAATTATTTCTATAATGCCATAACATGTGCCTGATACTTTATAGACAGAAAACTTTACAAATAAGTTATAAATGTATTAAAAAAGAAGAAACGGTGTCTCTCTTTTTTAAGGAAACACTTTAGACCATTAAACAAATGTATGCATTGTAAACGGATGATTACCAGCCTATTTCATTTGAGAGGAAGAATGTAGTTTGTATTAGTTGTTGATTCATAAAAGAATACATGCAATTTTGTGGCTGTGTCAGATTTTTATGAGACTCGAATATGCAGTAAAAGCAATAGTGCAGGTCCACTTTCTGATCTTGCTGTATTATTTACCATCCTGCAAAAGGATCAATGTAGTGCTATGAGGGTCTGCCTTAGTGAATCCCTTTGCAGGGTCAGGGCCTTATTTACAGTCAAGAACAAGCAAAATAAAAATGACATAGGAATTGCCCTGCTAAAAATGTACAAATAGAATAGACCCTCTAATCCAACATCCTGTCTCTAGCAAAGTCCAACGGCTAAAATGAGAAAATAATTCCTTCAGATGAAAGGATGAAAGCCTGATAATGAACCTAACTATGTGATTTACAAGGAAGGGAGATTTCTTCTTGATATGAACTGGGATTGAGTTTATGACACAAAGTATGAGACAGAAGGAGAGAGAGATTTACCCTGAGCCACTATTTACATCTGTCACAAACCAGCAATTTTCTGGATATCATCTTATTCCTTGAACATCTACTCTGTTCAGGTCTAAAGCTGCTATTTCTGATCTTATTCCTACCCATCCTTTTAAAAGTGATGTACTTGTCACAGAATTACAGGCTTCTGTCTTCCAGCTCTCTTGGGCAAAGACCCACATCTCTCCCCTCCTGACTGGGAATTTTAAGGCTGCATAACTCCCTGGATTACACTGTGATATTCCCAGCCAGAAAGACAGCCTAAAAAAAAGGCCAGCATCTGTGCTTTGTTTTCTCTCTGAAGGTTATGATCAGTATATTGTCCGCAGTTATAAGTTACCATGCAGCTCCTTCTAAGCAAACATATTTATTCTGAAGATAAAAGCATTACAGAGAAAACACATTAAAACAATAAAAGAACCTACATCTATACTAAACATCTTACCAAAGGTTACCCCCAACTCCAACCTAGGGCTCTGGTAGGTTTTAGTCCTTCAAAACGCAGAACTGGGTTTTCTCCATGATTACAAGTTATCTATCTTAGGCCTGGTCTACACTAGGCTTTTATGTCGAATTTAGCGCCGTTATATCGAATTAACCCTGCACCCGTCCACACCAGGAAGCCATTTAGTTCGACATAGAGCTCTCTTTAAATCGATTTCTGTAATCCTCCCCAACGAGAGGAGTAGCGCTAAATTCGAAATGGCCATATCGAATTAGGCTAGGTGTGGATGGAAATCGACGCTAATAGCTCTGGGAGCTATCCCACAGTGCACCACTCTGTTGACGCTCTGGACAGCAGTCCGAGCTCGGATGCTCTGACCAGCCACACCTCGGGAAAATTTGAATTCCTTTTCCTGTCTGGGCAGTTTGAAGCGCAGTTTCTGTTTGGACACCGTGGCGAGCTCAGCAGCAGTGGCAGCAGTGGCAACGATGCAGAGCTCTCCAGCAGAGATGGCCGTGCAATCCAATAGAAAGAGGGCCCCAGCATGGACGGATCGGGAAGTCTTGGATCTCATCGCTGTGTGGGGAGATGAGTCCGTGCTTTCCGAGCTGCGCTCCAAAAGACGGAATGCAAAGACCTATGAGAAGATCTCTAAAGCCATGGCAGAGAGAGGCTACAGCCGGGATGCAACGCAGTGCCGCGTGAAAATCAAGGAGCTGAGACAAGGCTACCAGAAGACCAAAGAGGCAAACGGACGCTCCGGATCCCAGCCTCACACATCCCGTTTCTACGAGGCACTGCATTCCATCCTAGGTGCGGCCGCCACCACTACCCCACCCCTGACCGTGGACTCTGAGGATGGGATATTGTCCGCGGCCGGTTCGTCCGACATGTTAGCGGACGGGGAAGATGAAGAAGGAGATGAGGAGGACGAGGCAGTCGACAGCGCTGGCACCGCTGATTTCCCCGACAGCCAGGAGCTCTTCATCACCCTGACAGAGATCCCCTACCAACCGTCCCCCGCCGTTACCCCAGACACAGATTCAGGGGAAGGATCAAGCAGTAAGTGTTTTAAATATCTAAACATTTATTTACAACATAACTGGCATATTTAAAATATTAACAGTAGCTAAAGTGCTTTAAAACATGTAAACATTTATTTGCAACAAAACAGGAAGATTGAAAATATTAACAGTGGGTAAAGTGCTTCAAAACATGTAAACAGGAAAGTCAAACAAAAGGGGAATCAGTGCAAAGTGTGTCATGATTAGTCTGTCTTTGGGCGCCTCAATATATAGTCCGAACCATTTTCAAAAAATTGCACAATGTCCGCTTCATGATTATAGTGCCCAAAACCCTGCAGTCATTTGTCCCTCCAAGGGCACCTAAGCCAAGAACTGGTCAATGTAACCGGGGATAGAGGCGACATCCTCCGGGGAGAACTCCTCATACACCTCCTGCAGGTGTTTTTCCAGCCTCATCAGCAGGTTCCTGGGCAGGGAGAGCTTATTAGGCCCCCCGTGGTAGGACACGTTTCCCTGCCACAACGCCAGCAGGTACTCCGGGATCATGGCCTTGCAGAGCAGCGCAGCAAATGGCCCCGGTTTCTGCAGGCTGTCCCGGAGCATCTTCTCCTTCTGGCTCTCCGAGACCTTCAGGAGGGTGATGTCTGGCATGACTCCCTGCTGTGAATTAGGTAGGGGAAAGTTAGTATTGGGACTGCTTGCCCGTCCCTTTACAGAACTGCAACCGCCGGTTTACAGCCACGCGGTTTACAGCCGCGAGGGGCTGGGACAGGGCCAGAGTTCATGCTTGCAGGATTGCTGCCAGCAGAGACTCGCATTGCTTTCTATGTGAAAGGAGGCCAGTGCCACTCTTAAAGTTTTAAGCGGCCACAAGTCTACGGCTTACCATGTTTGCCAGCTAGACAAAGTCCGGTGTCCAGCCCTGCTCCTCAGCTCGCCACAGCAAGACCGCAGGCACGGTAGGCGAGGGCCGAAAATTCGACCTTGTCCTCAGTGCGCGTGTGATAGGTGCTCTGCATGGTCTTGTTCACAGAGAAAGACTATGTTCTCTGTTCACAGATACATTGCTCTGTCTCAGGAATTCACTCCCTTTTTCCAATTCCCACAGCCACATCTGCCCAGAGGCTAGCGCACATTAGGAGGAGGAAGAAGAGGACACGGGAAGACATGTTTGCTGAACTAATGGCATGCTCCCGAGCACAGGCAGCCCAGCAGACACAGTGGAGGGAGAACTTGTCCCAAATGCACCGGGCAAACATTGAACGGGAGGAGAGGTGGCGACAGGAGGACAGGCAGGCTATTCAAACGCTGCTTGGACTAATGAGGGAGCAAACGGACACGCTCCGCCGCCTTGTGGATGTTCTGCAGGACCGGAGGCAGGAGGAGAGAGCCCCGCTGCAGTCTCTCTGTAACTGCCCTGCCCCGCCACCAAGTCCCATACCCCCCTCACCCAAAGTCCAAACACGGAGGGGCGGCAGGGTCCGTGAAAAATTTCACTCCACCCCTGCGGACTGCTCTACCACTAGAAGGCTCTCATTCCCCAAAATTTGAAAAGTCCTTTCCTACCCGCCTCACACAAGACCCCGTCCAAGTTTCACCCCCCCGTTCCATGTGCGGTTGTTAATAAAGAATACGTTTCTGTTCATTTCTGTTTCCATCCTCTTCTTTTGGAGGGGAGTCTGTCTGAAGGGGGGGGAAGGGGCTTGGTCATTGGACAGGACAGTCACCTTTAGCAGGGGGCAGGTGCAGCAGCAGGGCACATATACAGTGCAGTGACTAGTTATCCTGGTCAGTCTGGGAGGTGGTTTTCATGTTCTGTGGGTGGGGGGGGTGGTGTTGCTCTGTGACTTGGTGGCGGGGGAGGGCAGTTACAGATCTTATGCAGCGGTCCTTACCCTGGATCACAGAGCCGCGCAGCAGGGGATCTGTAACCCTCCTCCCCCTGCAAGACAGTCACATAGCCGACACATACACGCAGTCCCGGCCAGGAGGGCTGGCAGGCTCCGTTGAAACAACCAGTCCACCACCGCGGAGCCTGTCATTCCTGGAGTTTAGAAGCATCATTTGCATCACAACACTAAACCCGCCCCCCGCCACAGTCTGCGTCCCAGGTTTAAAACATTCCCGCGAAAACAGTAATAAAGACAATGGTGTCCATTAACAAAACAGAACAGATTTTATTTTTTGGGAAGGGGGTGAAGGGGGTATGTGATTGGAGAGGATAGTCGACGGCAACTGGGTAAAGAAACGGGGGCAAGTTCTGCTTCTGTGTCCACAAACTTAAAAGTCACTGGGTACCCTGCTCAGCCTTGAAACTGGCTTTCAAAGCCTCCCGGATGCACAGCGCGTCCCGCTGGGCTCTTCTAATCGCCCGGCTGTCTGGCTGGGCGTAATCAGCAGCCAGGCTATTTGCCTCAACCTCCCACCCCGCCATAAAGGTCTCCCCCTTGCTCTCACACAGATTGTGGAGCACACAGCAAGCTGCAATAACGATGGGGATATTGGTTTCGCTGAGATCACAGCGAGTCAGTAAGCTTCTCCATCTCCCCTTGAGACGGCCAAAAGCACACTCCACCACCATTCTGCACTTGCTCAGCCGGTAGTTGAACAGTTCTTTTTCTGTGTCCAGGGCGCCAGTATAGGGCTTCATGAGCCAGGGCATTAGCGGGTAGGCTGGGTCCCCGAGGATCACTGTAGGCATCTCCACATCCCCAAGAGTTATTTTGTGGTCTGGGAAGTAAATACCTTCCTGCAGCCGTCTAAACAGACCAGAGTTCCTGAACACGCGAGCGTCATGAACCTTGCCCGGCCATCCGACGTAGATGTTTGTAAACCGTCCCCGATGGTCCACCAGTGCTTGCAGCACCATTGAAAAGTAGCCCTTTCGGTTGATGTACTGGCTGGCCTGGTGGCCCGGTCCCAGGATAGGGATGTGAGTCCCATCTATAGCCCCACCGCAGTTTGGGAATCCCATCGCGGCGAAGCCATCTATGATGGCCTGCGCGTTTCCCAGGGTCACTACCTTTGACAGCAGTACCTTGACGATTGCCTTGGCTACTTGCAGGACAACAACCCCCACGGTAGATTTGCCCACGCCAAAGTGGTTCGCGACTGACCGGTAGCTGTCCGGCGTTGCAAGCTTCCAGAGGGCTATGGCCACTCGCTTCTGGACAGTCAGGGCTGTTCGCATGCCGGTGTCCTTGCGCTTCAGGGCAGGGGACAGCAAGTCACAAAGTTCCAGGAAGGTCCCCTTCCGCATGCGAAAGTTTCGCAGCCACTGGGATTCATCCCAGACCTGAAGCACTATGCGGTCCCACCAGTCCGTGCTTGTTTCCCGGGCCCAGAATCGCCGTTCAACAAAATCCACATGCCCCATTGCCACCGTGATGTCCTGGGTGCTGGGGCTCGTGGTTTCTGACAGCTCTGTGCTACTCTCCGACTTCAGGCCCTCACGGCGGTGCCGTAGCCTCCTCGCCTGATTTCTCTGCATCTGCCTCAGGGAAAGGTGTATGATAAGCTGCGAGGCGTTGAGAACGGCCACAACTGCAGCGATGGTCGCAGCGGGATCCATGATCGCAGTGCTGTGGCGTCCGCGCTGTCAGTGATCTAAAAGTGCGCGAACTGATTTCCCGCCGGCGCTTTCAGGGAGGGAGGGAGGGCGGTAGTGACTGACGGATGACGACAGTTACCCAAAAGCACCCTCGCCACATTTTTTTCCCCAGAAGGCATTGGGGGCTCGACCCAGAATTCCAATGGGCAGCGGGGACTGCGGGAACTGTGGGATAGCTGCCCACAGTGCACTGCTTCCAATGTCGACGCTTTCCCTGGTAGTGTGGACTGACAAAGTCGAATTACTGTCCTTAGTGTGGACACACACGTTCGACTTTCTAATATCGATTGCACATATTCGATTTAACTAAAATCGAACTACTCTCGTAGTGTAGACATACCCTTAGATTCACAACCAGAATATAGGCTGGGCAAATCTGCCATTTATTTATATACCTCAGGCCTTTGATCTTGGCCTTCTGTAACAGGCAATCAGCAGGCAATGACCCTCTCCTCAGGGAGTTGCTTCAAAAACTAGGGGAATTTGTAATAACATCTCCCAAGGGATTCCCCAGAAAATCCACTTTAATTATCCCAAAAGTCCATACTTGTCTGGCACATTTTCAATATAGTCTTTCAAACTCCCATATACTTCTCAGGTCTCACAGGTGGCATATCTCCCCACTAAGGAAGCTATATGCAATTCCAGCCCATCTTAATACGATAAAATCTTCCAAGGTTATTGCAGGAGATTGCTGAATCAGGGTCTCAATGCATAGCAATGTACAGCAACTACCTTCTCCATGTATGAGACTGTTGTGACAGATATGGCAATGTATTTAAGCGTATGTCTAAAGGTATGTCTTACACTGCAACTGGGGGCATGAGTGGCAGCTTGCATAGTTGCACCTGCCCTAGCTGTACTCTGCTAGTTATAATGTGAGTTTCAAAACTGGCCGCACACATTAATACCAATGAACTTGTACAGCCTGCGCTGAGTCCCATGTTGTGGCATCATCTCCGCTATTTTTAGCGAGCTATCTAGCGTACATGAGCTCCCATTCACTGTAGATGTACCCTAACTGTCACATTGGAAGATTTGCATATTTAAAGGAAGGCACTCTCTTATGTATCTTGTTGAATTGGTATGCAAAACAACACACAGTATATTGAAATCAAGCACCAACCATTTTTCTTTTTGAAACAGTAATATACCTGGATAAAAATAACACATGTGCCTGAATTTAGAGATCACTGTTTATCAAACAGTAAATATATTTGTCCTTTACATCCAAGGCATTGTTAACAAAAACTATTTTGCATGCTGAAATTGTTCTAGAAGTATTTTGCAAGATTTTTACTGGCATTTTTATCAATGTTTTTGTTCATAGTTATAATCCATTTTAGTGTATGGATCTGAAGCGGGGTGGGTGGGACAATTTAAAAGCAAAAGTTTCCAAAGAATGAAATTTGATAGTTGTTGTGCATTAATTTATAAAACACTTATCACTGTCACTTGTACTCACTGCCTTTACAGAGTAACATAAAATGAGACAAGACAAGGAAATAAAACATATATATAATCTATATTAATCTCTTTACTGATGTAGTTATCTTTAAGTCTTTTTGACATTTTTTTTTTCAAATTCTGCAAATTAAATAAGCTATGTAATTCCCTTTTTGCCCCTAAAATTATTAAGTTACCTGTGACCTGCTTAAGCCAAATAACTGTAGAAAACAAGATCCATGAAAATATTACTAAAACAAGACTATTTGTGTAGCCAGTGTCTTAAAAATCTGCTAATTATTTTTTTCTCTTCTGAAGTACTAAGCTTTTATTGTAATAGCCCCATTCCCATGGAGTTTATCCATGGATTATAGCCTCACCACTCAAATGCTTTATTGCTATTTCATAATTAAACTCGGAGCTTCACTGTCTCCGGGCCCACTAGGGAAGGAGACAGCCAGTGTGCCATGTCTGACCTAAAAATGCTTAATCTTAAGAGTCACACCCAGACCCATCAAAGCATCCATAGATAGTATAAAATGGTGCATTACTCTGGAGAGCTTCCAGTTTCATTACATTTTTTTAATCATTATCAGGGAAAAAAGTATAAGTGTTAAATGGAGTAAAAAATTTAAATACTTCATAAGACTCTAACACTAATTGTTTCTGTAGCTCCCATTCTTTGCTGCAACATAATTAATTTGCTATTTCAGTTTGGTTTGTTTTTAAAACAGCATGAATATGAGAAAGACTCCATACAGGACTGAACGGAATACAAAGCACTTCCCCCACTAATTCAGTAGTGTGACTATCGCTCAGATCAATAGCAGTCAAAACTCGTTATTAGCCATGGGCTATTTAATAATCTCTCAAAGAGCAGACAACCTAAATTACTAGTAGACTACAATCGCAAAGGATATTAATTAACACCCTTGACAGCAGTCTCTGCAGAAATGCCGAGAACTAAATGGACATGGAGACTGAACTATCTGTTCCTGGGTGAGTCATACTGTTGAGGTATGTGTGCACAGAAGCTTGAACTGTTGCTACCCATGCTCTACCTTGTTTTCATAAAGAAAGGGCTTCAGTCTGCAGATAATCACCCTGGGACCATTTGTTAGCATTGCATTGGAACAAAAAATAAACATAATTTGGAAGTGTTTAGATGGGCCAGTTTTAAATCTTAAAGAGACAATACTCATTGCCCTTTTTGATAATGGCAGAGGACAGAATTCAAAAGAAAAAGTTTATAGGTAACTCATGGGAAAAGGAAATAGAAAGGTTACTCAAATTCTTAAAAATTAGTCTTTTCAATTAGCATTGCAAGCAATGTAATCCATCTGACTCCAGAAACTGTGGAGTGCCGGTGGTTGGCAGATTGATGTTTGTTGTTATTAAATTTATTTAAGTGGCTCTACGACAAAAAATTATTTTAAAATCTTACATGACGCCTGTAGTACCCAAAAGTAAAGAAGTGATTAAATGCTTCTAATTTCTCCAGAGAAAAAAACTTCTAATTTCCTGCTGTTGGCAGGGAAAAGATAGTTTAGTAACTCTTGCACTCAGTTATACCGAGTGGACTACAGGAGATGGATCACTTGATGACTACCTGTTCTTTCTGTTCATTTCCTCTGAAGCAACTGGCATTGGCCACTGTTGGAAGACAAGATATTGGGCTAGATGGACCTTTGGTCTGACCCAGTATGACCGTTTCTTATGATCTCTCTCTCTCATTCTCTCTCTTTTTAACCTTGACAAAAGCTTAGAACAATTTGGACAACAAGAATGGAAGTGAAAGTAGTTCAAGAATCTAAGGAATTCATCCTGTCCATCAAAACATATTATAGACAGAGCAATCCCACAAAGCACTATGCTTTTAGCCTTTAGTGGCTATCAGGAGTTGGGAGAAAGAATACAGCAAAACAGCTGACTCTAAGAATTGATTGGGGTTTCAGAAAAAGAGGTGCTGGATAAGCAATCTCATTAAAAATAGCTACTGTACCAGAGGATATGAGAACAAATGTTGAACCTATATTGTAAAGAAGGCTGCATGGATGATCAAGGGAACTACACATCAGTAAGCTTTACATTTATACCAGGTAAATAGGATGAAATGATGATTAAAAATAGAATAACAAAACACCTTAAAGATCATAATACGAAAGGATCTAACCAGCACAGCTTCTGCAAAAGAATATCACACCTCACTAACCTATTAGAATTCTTTGAACATGTCAAACTGTTGGATAAAAGAGAAACTAGTTGACAGATTACACTGCTTTACAGCCAAAATGCTTCTGAAATAAATGTAGTCAAACT
>NW_020664368.1:4112034-4180034 GCF_002925995.2 Terrapene triunguis
TATCTCTGAAGCAGACGACTTCTCAAAAATTGTAGACCAGTGTTATCCAACAAGTTCTTGGAATACATTGGAGACAATTTTTTATTTCAGAAGGTGGAGGAAGCAACTAGGAGAGAGGCTGTTCTAGATTTGATTTTTGACAAATAGGGAGGAACTGGTTGAAAATTTGAAAGTGGAAGGCAGCTAGGGTGAAAGTGATGATGAAAGGATAGAGTTCATGATTCTAAGGAATGGTAGAAGGGGAAGCAGCAGCATAAAGATCATGGATTTCAAGAAGGCAGACTTTAGCAAACTCAGGGAGTTGGTAGGTAAGATCCCATGGGGGCAATTTAAGGGGAAAAACAGTTTGAGACAGTTGGCAGCTTTTCAAAGAGACATTATTAAGGGCACAAGAACAAACTATCCCCACTGCATAGGAAAGATTGGAAGTATGGCAAGAGAACACGCTGGCTTAACCTGGAGATCTTCAATGATCTGAAACTGAAAAAAAGAGTCCTAAAAAAAGTGGAAACTAGGTCAAATTATGAAGGATTAATATAAACAAACAACACAAGCATGTAGGGACAAAATTAGAAAGGCCAAGGTACAAAACGAAAGTAAACTAGCTAGAGACATAAAAGATAACAAGAAAACATTCTACAAATACATTAGAAGCAAGAGGAACACCAAGGACAGGGTAGGCCCTTACTCAATGACAGGGGAAAGATAATAGCAGGAATATTGTAAGCCAGACATATGAAAACAACAAGGAGTCTGGTGGCACCTTAAAGACTAACAGATTTATTTGGGCATAAGCTTTCATAGGTAAAAACCTCACTTCTTCAGATAAAGCTTATGCCCAAATAAATCTGTTAGTCTTTAAGGTGCCACCAGACTCCTTGTAGTTTTTGTAGATACAGACTAACACGGCTACCCCCTGATACTAGCCATATGAAGTTATTCTTCCACTCTACTCAGGTGGAGTATTGCATCCAGTTCTGGGCGCCACATTTCAGAAAAGATGTGGACAAATTGGAAAAAGTCCAGAGGAGAGCAACAAAAATGTTTAAAGGTCTAGAAAACATGACCTATGAGGACAGACTGAAAAAATTGGATTTGTTTAGCCTGAAGAAGAGAAGATTGAGGGGGGGATATGATAACAGTTTCAAGTGCATACAAAGTTTTTGCAAGGAGGAAGGTGAAAAATTGTTCTCCTTAACCTCTGAGGATAGGGCAAAAAGCAAAGGGCTTAAATTGCAGCAAGGAACATTCAGATTGGATATTAGAAAAAACTTCCTAACTGTCAGAGTAGTTAAGCACGAGAACAAGTTGGCTAGGGATGTTGTGGAATCTCCATCATTGGAGGTTTTTAAGAACAAGTTAGACAAATACCTGTCAGGAATGGTCTCGTTATTACGTAGTTCTGCCTTGAGTGCAGGGGACTGGACTACATGACCTATTAAGGTCCCTTCCAGTCCCACACTTCTATGATTCTATAATTTATTAGCTTTCAAAAGGCCTTTGACAAAGGCTTGCAGAAGAAGCTGCTAAAGTAACTAAGTAATCATGAGATGAGAGACAAAGTATTGTCAAGGATCAAAACCTGCCTAAGAGACAGAAAACAAAGGAGCAGGAATAAATGGTGAGCTTTCATCACAGCAAAAAGTTAACAGCTGGGTGCCTCAAGGTTCTGTACTAGTGTTGGTGTTGTTTAATATCATTGCTAACAATCTGAAAAGTGGATCAAGAAGTAAGGTGGCTACATTTTCAGATGACAAATTATTTTGAGTATTCAAGCCCAGAGAAAACTGAGGAACTTCCGAGGGACTTAAACAAGCTAGGTGAATGGACAACATGATAACAGATGTAGTACATTGTTGATAATGCAAAATAATGCACACTGAAGGGAAATTTTTAAATATTCATACACCTTATAGGGATCTAAATTAACTGTATCAACTCAGGAAAGGGACCTCCCTGGGGCATCACTGAACAGTTCAAAGAAGGCCTCTGCATAATGTGCAGTTGCTATCAAAAAAGCAAACAGAATGTTACGATGCATAAAGAATGGGAGAGAAAATAATATGGAAAATATTAGGATCCCATTATATAAATCAGTGGTTTCCCCTCATCTGGAGTACTATGTGCAGTAGTGGTTACCCCTCCTGAAAAATTATATTGCAGAATTTGAAGGGGTCAGAGATGACTGGTGAGAATGCACAGGGGCATGGAAAACCTCTCATCTGAAAGAAAGACTGGGAATGTTTATCTTAGAAAGTATGTAAATGAGAGGGGAGGTGACAGAAATATAGAAAATAATAAGTGGTCCAGTTAAAGAAAGTAGATTGGAAGCTTCTGTTTTCCCTGTTTTGTAACACTGGAAGAAGGGACTGTTCAATTAAACTGAAAACCAGCAAATTCAAAACTGATAAAAGGAAATACTTTTCCACACAGTATTAGACTATGGAACTCCTTGCCACAGAATGTCATTGAAGCCAAAAACTTTGAAGCATCTGGTGATGGCCACTGTCAGAGGCAGGATACTGGACCATAGGTCTGATCTAGTGTGGCAATTCATATGTTCCTAGCAGAGACTGGTCCAAAATATGGTTTCATTATTTCCTTTATTACTAGTCACGAGCCAGCAGAACTAAACCACTGAAGTTTTTCCCATTACTCGATGATTTAGAAGAGATAAAGGAAGTGAGCATTTATGGTTTTGTGGGCATTTGCAGGAAGGGTTAGAAGTACAACTTAACAGCTCAGAGATAAAATTCATACCCTACTGTTAACCATCTTTCAGTCACACCTGTTATGGCCAGTGATATCGGAACTAAAATTTTCCAAACATCAATTAGGATTAAAAATAGGTGCTATACCACCTGGTGCCTGTGCATTTCATATGATTGCACTAAGCCAGGTGGATTTGCAGTAACCATAGCATTTTACATACACCTGTAGATCAATGACTGAAAATAAATGTGGTTAATATTTATGTGCAGTTTTAAAATGTTTTAAAGTTATTTAATGTACTTTTTTTTAATGAAAAAGCAAGACAGTGATAGACACTGAACATAAAAGCTACATTGTCAAAACTTTTAAAAGATCCCTTTTAGCAGTTATATTTGTTGTCCTGAGAAGCTTCATATTAATTTGGACCTGCCTGTCCTAGAACCATAATAATTAAATGTAGAAAGATTCCTACTAAGTATATCCACCTGAGCCAATGGAAAATAATTCCAGCACAAGACCCCTCAAATGCTCCAACTGATTAGAATCCCACGGTCACATCTTGGAAAAACTCCTCCATATCTAACAGAATTAAGAGTCATTTGCACAATAATAAAGTAATTTTCCTGAATAAAGGTATGATATGAGTGAGGCACCTTCATTTCTCCCTGTTCAAAAATCCAAATAGAGTTAGGATACAAAGGAAAGAAAGGCGAAATTGGACACTGTTCCATCTCCAGTTTGGCGATGGGTATAGGAGTCTGATTCACCCTAATGCCCTCCCCACAAAAGGAACAGCTTGTGCTTTTACATTCCTCAGCTTGTATTGAAATGACAACTAGAGATGCCTCTTTACCCAATAAAGGCATTTCCAGACTTTTGGTAATGCCTTATTGGGTGTTCCATTCCACCATGGTGGGGAGAGGGGGGGTTCCTGCACTTCCTTTCATTACCTTTACTAACATTAGACAGATGGACCAGGAAAATGGAAGCCCTGAAAATATTTTTTAAATTTTAAAACGTCCAAAGAGATGTTTCTCGACCCCACCTTTCCCCCTTTGATTATTTAATATTTGATATGTCCTTTAAGTCCAACAGGACTAGTTTTCTTTTGCCCTGCATCTCATGTAGGCATTTAGACCAGTTCAAAGCAGGTGTGAAACGTTGCACCATTGTGATCTGGTAGTGTTTTGCACACACTTTGCTCTGGCACAAATGACTACACACTGTGCAGGGCGATGGAGAAACAAGTCCAGCTTGCTCATGCATTACCCTACTATCAAACCATGTCAGCACAATTATGGATATCTACATTGTGACTGTTTTTTGTTTGTAGAACAGGATAACACAAGTATAGAATGGAGCTGAGGAACAGGACCATATTATGTTATGATTATGAACTAGGCTGTAAGACCAGTCCCTAAAATGGGCTATAGAACCACACTGTTCCATGCACACTAAAAACAGAAAATGGTACTAAAATATGGGTGTTTCTTATTTTATCAGACAGCCATGTACTGACACAGTTATACTCTCAGGACTGGTCCACACTAACCCCCCAGTTCGAACTAAGATACGCAACTTCAGCTACGTGAATAACGTAGCTGAAGTCGAAGTATCTTAGTTCGAACTACAAGGTACTTACCGCGGGTCCACACGCGGCAGGCAGGCTCCCCCGTCGACTCCGCGTACTCCTCTCGCGGAGCAGGAGTACCGGTGTCGACGGCGAGCACTTCCGGGATCGATTTATCGCGTCTAGACAAGAGGCGATAAATCGATCCCAGAAGATCGATTGCTTACCGCCGAACCCGGAGGTAAGTATAGACGTACCCTCAGTGTAGATGGGCGCACAGATTCTCTACGATAAGTAGTATTCCAAAGTAGAAATCTAATATTGCTATTGAATTGCTGAGTATAAGACACCCACGTTTCTAAACAGCTCACTGAGGCAGAGGTTGTACACTGTGTTGGGGGGAGGGGACTCAAACAAGCTTAGCAGACTACTTAGGGAGCAACATAGGCACTTAGGACCTGATTCAAACCCTGCTGTAGTCACTAGGAATACTTTCCTTTACTTCAGTGGATTTTGCATCAGGTCCTCAGAGACTGAAAAAGCAGAGGTCTGCACTGCTCATAAGTACAAACCTGTCCACTAGGCACTATTTGTCAGAAAGGAGGTTTGTCTGGGGGTTGAGATATTCATGGGTAGAAATAATTATGAAGAACAAACTGAAATAGATGTTATGTTACATGCTTTATTAGCTGGCTTCTTTTTATTTATTTTATTTTCCTTCAAATCTCTTCCCTTTCCTCCCACTTCGTTTCGGTGAGAAAATATTTCTGGTAAATAAGCATAACATTTAGTCACATAAAATATTCGACAAATGTGCAATATATGCACATTTCAGATAAATCCAACCTTAATGCTGTGTTGTGTCTAATTTTAGGATGTGGGTTCTTCCCAAGGATAGTGCTTATAGTGTATTAAAAATCTCAACGTGCATCTTTCTATCTCCAAAAAGATGTAAGACTCGAAGGGGTGAAGGGGAGAGAATATAAAGCTTTCCATGAAAAGCTGATTTTTTTAAGTGATATGGCAAGTCTGACATTTAAAATAAGAATGGATTTAAAAAAAAAATAAAACTAAATTACTATTTCAATGAAACTACTAAATATTCATGAAGGTGTATTCCCCTCTCCTAAGAGGCAGGAAAGAGTTACCCCATCCCAATCATTACTGGACAGCAGCACAGTGACACCCATTAGGACAGAGGTTGTTCCATCCAAAATAAACCTACGTTAATAATGGGTGTCACACATTAGGACGGAGAATCAACAGCATGTTAACCACATCATCTAATTCTTTCTTGACTGATTTTTAATGAACAAAATGCGTACAGGGGAAAGCTGAAGATAACCCAAAGAAGCAGATAATGAAACTGGTTTGGGATACATTACACCTCTACCCCGATATAACGCGATCCGATAGAACACGAATTCGGATATAACGCGGTAAAGCAGTGCTCTGGTGGGCGGGGCTGCGCACTCCGGCGGATCAAAGCAAGTTTGATATAATGCGGTTTCACCTATAACGCAGCAAGATGTTTTGGCTCCCGAGGACAGCGTTATATCGAGGTAGAGGTGTATTTCTTAAAGAAAGAAGAGAAAAGAGAACTCTCAGTACTCCCCAAGGAGAGGTGCTGAAAGGCAAAGAGTTTCTGGAACCTCTACCCTCAGTATTGGTCAAGGGGCAAGGACAGAGATGTACTATCCCACTGAGCTTTGTTGCTGTCAGACTATGTCACACAAACTCAAGGGGAGAAGACAAAAGACCAAGAAGGAGATGAGAGCTGGTAACAAATGGCAAGGGCCAGTATATAGTCCACTCCGGAAGAATTACAGACCAAGATATAATTTAAGTAAATAAATAAATAAAACTTCTTAGAGAAAGCTCTGCCCAGGCTGGAAGACCTAGTAAGATATGAAAATAATACACTATCCACAGCTGTCAACACTGTGGCTCCAAAGACATCTTCCCCAGTACCTTCTTCGCTAATCTCCATGGTTCTCAAAAAAGCCGTGAAAAATGAAGTAAAAAAAAACAAAATATCCTTCAGAATTCTCCAACCTATTCCAGAATCCAGCACCAACCTCTGTACGGAAATCCAAAAGAAAAGCACATAGAAGACAACTCACATCAAAGATGGACTTCAAGATGGAGTTCAAGATATGAAGGCCAAGAACAGAAAAACCAATATTACATCCTTTTTTCAAAAAAAAAAAAAAAAAAAACCCAACCCTCTCTATTCATCTCATAGGAATTCTTAGATACACTGAAAGAAATTTGGGCCAGTAACTGAGACACACACCCATGCCTTTCCTCTACTGATGAAAGATAGCCAAAGAAACTTTGAACCTCTGCTCACACAGGTAGAATACACTTCTTCATCATTCCTCAGCTATCCCAATGCTGGAATGATAAATAGTTCTTGTCTAAAGCTAAAACCAGGCAAGATGGAAGTAGAATTTCAAATAGGTAATGAAAACCACTATGAAAAAATAGCTAACATTCCATCACCCTCATAGAGGGCATCTGCCCCACTGTCATCAGAGTGGCATGCAGCCAAGAGGGCTTTCTGGACTCTTCACTGACAACAGACACCCAAACAGCAAAAGCGCCAAAAAAAACAAAAAACGGCCTTTTTCTACCTTCCCCTAGCCAAAAGATCTCATACTATCTTGCCAGATGTGGATTTGGTCCTCCAGACTTTGTTACTGAAAATCACTGTTTCTGGGAAGGAATTATAAATGCTAAAGAAACTTTAGTCAGTGCAACAACCTGACCTCCAACCTAGGCTGATAAAAGCACGCTTGCTCTGATCACATTAGCTACTCATCGAACACCAGAATGAGCGAGCCTCTGGAATCTTCATCAGCAAAGCTTTCATCAGGCAGGCACGGGACCTCCTCAGAAATTGACTCTTACTATGTGACCAAGATCACCTGGGACAGCTAAAATCCTCAGGAAAAATGAAAATGTTAATAGTTAGATTGAGAGTGGTGGGAGTTGCAGATAAGATGATGAAATCCTAGTACCACTGAAGTCAATGGTAGAATTTCCATTGATTTCATGGAGCAGGATTTCACCCAGAGTCTTCTTGGCAGCTAGTCCTTGGCTTTAAAACACCGTTCCATGAGAGTTAAGAATGTTCACAAAACCTCACCACTTTTAGGGGGGAGAGGGGGAGGGAGACACGACAGACTGATCTTTATCACTTATTTCCCATAATGAAATAATTTAAAACAATTACAAAACATTCAGCCTTCCCTTAGAAGCGTGAAAAGAAGACAACATTCTAGGTTTTTGTGTAAAACTACGATATGGATTTATATAAACTTGTAATGCCCTCACTCATATGCCACTGTATAAATAAGGTATAACTACAAAGACAGCGAGGTTGAAACCAACTAAGAATAATATGGTTAGCAAAAAACCCAATTATTTTAATACAGTTGAGGATCAGAATGATCAATTTAAGAATAGGGAATTAAAATCACACTTAGTGATAATCATCCAGGAAATTTAACTTAAAAGAATATGACACATTAAAAGATAAACTACAGCATAAAATAAAGATGATTGAAAATAAGGACAGTTGATATTCACCTTCACTATTTTTTTAATGTTCTGTATCAGCATTTTATGAAACAAATATTAAATATACTAAAAGCTGATAAAAGATGTGCATGAAACTGGGTTCAGAATTATCAACAGTTAATATAATGTTGTCATGACACTACAGGCTATTTCATTAATACACTTCCATATAAAGGAAAATGAGAAACAACTTTATTGAGAGCATTCTTGATTGTCTTAGTTACAGTCTTTTTATAGCTTTCAAGGCTACAGTTATGATAAAGGCACCATACCGTGAAGCTGTTGTTGACATTTTTTGTGCTCGATTCAGCTACACTGGCATCTGACAGGTCAACTTCATCAAATATTAGAGACTGTGAACGGAAAATAACACAAACACATTAAATACCACTTTTAAGCACACTTACCCTACTGCACTTTCACTTCCACATTATTGTTTTAGGAATCAAATGAAAAAAGTAGAAAATTTACTAAGCAGATAAATCTTTCTAATTTCACCTTTCAGAGGGAGCCATGTAACAAACGGATCAGTAGGAAAATTCAAAAACATAAGTGGGCTGAAAATGAATTTTATCCCAGTCAAAAAAGTAATCTTCATTTCAAAAACACCTTTGAGAAAATTTACAATATTATATTCAGCCTTGGAGTGCCACTTAAGCATGCCATAATAGAGTCAAAGAAGACAGATACATATAACAGTCTGGCAGAGTCTACTTTAAACATCGCAGCCTATTAGCCAGCGTTAAGTCTGCTGGGAAAGGGTTATGGGTTCTGCTGGCTCACTGAGGCTCACTGATGACCAGTAAAACAATTCCAGTCATGTGTCTCTCCTCCCTTCCTGTGCTGTGGGCAAAAGAGAGTAAAAAAGAAAGTTCCCCTTCTTCCCCTACACACACATTCAACTCATGGCAGGGAGTCTAAACTAAGGATAGTCCTGCAGTTGAGGCAGGTATGACTGGGACAGCAGGGGATCTGGATTTAATTCCCAGATCTGCCTCAGTTTCCCATCTGTAATATGTGAATGATCCTGCCATTTTCCCACCCTTGTCTGTCTTGTTAATTAAGGTTGTCAGTTCTTCAGGGCAGCGACTGTACAACTGTGCCTAGCTTGGGTGACTCATGCCCTCATTCTTACCTATGTGACTCCTTTGATGCACCATGCAGCTCAGTCGCAGAGGAGATTGTAGTGCATCACGGGAAATGTAGTGGGGTCAAGGAGGCCAATCAATAGGAGCAAATGAGGGCCTGAAGCACCTGAACTACCACACCCAGAAGGCACCATGGGGGCTCACGCAGAAGCAGCTTAATGATAAACTGACTTGAAATTAAATGTTTCAGTTCAGTTCAACAAACTGAAACATTTCCATTTGGACCAAACTGACCTAAAACAAAATATTTCATTTAGATTTTCCCTAACAGAAAGGAGAGTAATTTCTGAAAATGAAATTTTCCCACTGAAAATTTCAGATTTTCAGAACTTAATTTTCCATTGAAAATTCATTTCAAGGGATAACTCCTGACTAGCACTATTTTAGCATAATCATTTAAGTATCTTTCAGGACAGTGCCCTTCAGACAATAATAGCTTGAACTTTGAGGTGTAACATTTGAACAGTATCCCTCCAATGTTTTTTTCCTTTTTAAAATTTATTTTCCTAAGTGAAAAAACAGAAATCAGCTTATTAACATTATTTGACTAATTTGTTTAAAAAGGGTAAAAGAACAGAAACAAACCACCATACCAAAAACTCAGAGGTGTATGTAACCTGTCTTCTTTTGCAAGTTAATTTTGTATACTAATTTTTATAAATAGCAAATTGGTTGTGAAAACAATCAGTGTTATTTTAAATCGATGTTCTAATTTTAATAAACCTAAGAAACAATTGGTGCTACAAGCATAAGGCATTCGTTCCCATAAGGCAGTCTCTTACATCCTTACCTTTGAATCCTTGGCATAGTAAAGGGTACGGCCTCGAAGTTTGAAATAACGTTTTTTCCACCTCTGAAAAGAACTTGTTTGCTTCAATAGTAGCCCTTCCTTTATACTTGTCTGAAAACAAGAAAAAAATATTTAAATACATCAGACCTGGTAAAAATAACCAAGTATCTAAATATACTATATAAAAAAATTCTTAGACCCTTGTAAACAATTTTCTGTTCTGTATAAAGATATTCATTATTTTTATTTGTATTCACGATTATGATTGATTCTATCATTTGACAATCAAACTATGCACAATTATTTTTAACAATGCGAATACTGGCAAAATGTTAATTTTGTGTACGCATTCAAAAAGCAGTGGAGATATACACTGAAAATGCAAATAACTATTCTGGAGATTAAATTGCTATTTAATCGTATTACTTCTATAATTCCAAAACCACAATACTGTAGTGAGCAATGATTGGCAGTTGCACAATTCTAAAAAAAAATATTAGCTATCTATGCCATATAAGCACATACAGATCCTACTCTGTGGCATCTGTACTCTTGTTACCCCTTTCTTCTAACTATTAAAATGGAAAAGAAGACAGCAACTGAAACTTGGAAGAATAGTGTCAATAGCACAACAAATTAATGTGTTTAGAAATGTTTTGGTAATATCTGTGGCCTCATCACACCATTGATTTTTAAGCACTCTCCCTGTAAATTTCATAGGAGGCGTTTTTATAACTCAATGGTATAATATAGTTGTGCACAGTGGCCTATATCACTGAGAGTCTTAAATACCCAAATTTCTCTTTTGAAGTACACTATTAAAAGGGAAACGAAGATACATATGGATCTGGATTCTCTGCTCTAAAGTGGTCTCTGCAGCATGGTATTTCCGTTTTGTATTATGTCATGATGCAGATGTCATAGTACAGTGCAATTTCTAGACAACATGATGCAAAGGTCACTTACAAGTTGATCTGGACCACTTATAAGCTTAATCAAAGGGCATCTGACATATTCTTCTTTCAATGGATGTCAAATTCTTCTTAACTTTAATATAATACATTCACAGAAAAAAGGAAAATATACCTTTTTGTTCCACTATTTCCCATTTATGAATGTGAAATAATTATTAAATATATCCATAGGATAGCTACTGTACTAAATTCTTTAGTGTTTTTTTCTAATAAAATGCCCCAAAATATACCTAACAAAGATAAAATATTTTCACGTGATGTAATGGATTTAATTTGTTAACAATTCAGTCAACAGTAGTCATAGGCACACACACCAGTTTTGGTTTTGTTTGTTATAGCCATACCGTACTTGTGTTTTGTACCCCACTTTGAAATTTTCATGGTGCACATGAATTACGTGCATATGATTTATGTATATGTAACACAATTCAAAAGTGAGAATAATACAGAAATCAGTTCCATACAATATAACCTCTGTATCCAATAGTCCTAATTCCCTCTTCAAATACATAATGGGCATTGGCACTTATCTTAATATTATCCTGAAAGTGGAAATATCTAAATGTATGTTATGATATAAATGGCATACGTTACGGAAGATCAGAATGTACATTAAAACCCTTTTTCATGAAGGAGATACATGAATTTAAAATCTATAGAAAGAACATAAATCTGTTGGCCTATTTATTTTTCTAGACTTTAAAAAACACACTGTTTTCCTGAAGATTAAATTAATTCCTTAATGCCATTTCTACAAAAACAGGCATTATCACGGCTTTCTCTCTCCCTTTTAGAGTACTAATAATATTGCACAAACACTCCAACATGTTTAATGTAACCAGGGGATTGTGTTGTCCATTAAATGGCTCTGGAATCGTAAACGGCTTATTAATCAAAACTCTATGACAAATCTTTTAAACTCCCATTTTAACTATGAGAAAGTTGTTTTCTCAACAAAAAAAAACCCTTCTAAAGTTGGAGATGAAAAAGCATTTAACCACTACAGCATATTTTTCTCATATGAAGCTATTACAACAGATCCTAATAATAAATATTCTTATTAATTTAAAATAGTCAGGTAATGTACTTTCATTCATTTGTGTACAGTGTAAATGCTTTCATCAACAGACATACTCTACTGAGAGCAGAGCACTTGCATCATCCAGTTCCACTGGTACAGAATCCAACCCTTGCTACAGAACTTTGCTCCAGGGATGCAATAAGACCAGACCTTCACTTGCTTGGCAACAGATGATACGTAAAGCTACAATTTAGTCATGGACGGCAAAGACTTCCGTGACTTCAGCCAGTGCCGGCTGGGAGCTGCAGGGTCCCCTGCTGCCTGCGGAGCCAGGGAGCAGGAGCCCCCCCACCGCTCCCGGCTACCACAGGCAGCAAGGGGAAGCCCCGCAGTTCCCAACCACCAGCAGAGGGGGACCCTGGAGCTTCAAGCCTGCCCACCACTACCCAGGCTCCCCATTTTGTCATGGATATTTTTAGTAAAAGTCAGGGACAGGTCATGCGCTTCCGTGAATTTTTCATTATTGTCCGTGACTTGTCCATGATTTTTATTAAAAATATCTGTGACAAAATCTTAGCCTTAATGATAGGTCACTACGGAAGGAGATGGAGAGGTCTTGGCTGGTCTCTCTCACCTGGGACCAGTCCTGGGAGATGAGGAGGAAGTAGTGATTGAAGCTGTCAGCAAACAGCATGGCCTGGAGAGAGGGCAGCAGCTTTTCCTGTGGCTCCAGCCCCCAACCCTAGCTCCCTGTTTTCCAGAACACTGGGCTGCCCTCTCTTCAAGCTACCTCCTCAATCTCTTCTGCTTCCAGGCATGCTCCAGAAGAAGAGATGGTGGCTTGGCAAGGACATATATGTGCTGTGCAGCAATGCGAAGGGGGAAACAACATATATATGTGGTGCCTCCTGGAACCCAATGAATGCTCAAAATGGGATGCTGCTGAAAAGGAAATTGGGAGCATTGAATTCACAGAGGTGTGCAGCTCTTGGTTGTATGTTGTATGTTGATTAGCGAGTCCCACAGGTCAGTGTGGTGCAATCCTGGAACACATGGGCTTTAATATTTTGTGTAGAATCATAGAATCATAGAATATCAGGGTTGGAAGGGACCTCACGAGGTCATCTAGTCCAACCGCCTGCTCAAAGCAGGACCAATTCCCAACTAAATCATCCCAGCCAAGGCTTTGTCAAGCCTGACCTTAAAAACCTCTAACAAAGGAGATTCCACCACCTCCCTAGGTACCCCATTCCAGTGCTTCACCATCCTCCTAGTGAAAAAGTTTTTCCTAATATCCAACCTAAACCTCCCCCACTGCAACTTGAGACCATTACTCCGTGTTCTGTCATCTGGTACCACTGAGAACAGTCTAGATCCATCCTCTTTGGAACCCCCTTTCAAGTAGTTGAAAGCAGCTATCAAATCCCCCCTCATTCTTCTCTTCTGCAGACTGAACAATCCCAGTTTCCTCAGCCTCTCCTCACAAGTCACATGCTCCATGTAACATGTACAAATGCAGACTTTTATCCCCATACATTTTTGGTAGTGATCTCTGCTACTTGGCAGATTACCTGGGCCCCCTCCTCAGGAAAATTCCGACTGTGCCCCTACTTTGGTCCAAAAATCTAACCTTTATAGTGTGACACTTCCTGGGGTTGTGAGGCACCTCCCCACCACCTGCCCTTAGCGTCAGGAAGTCTTGTCTGTGCCTGCTGTGGATCAGCTCTCTGAAACCACCAGCCTCTGGCAAGACAAGCCTGACTTTCCAGGCCTTCACAGGCCTAATTCTCTCTGCAAAGGTTAGCAATAGGTACACACCAACCACTGAGTCCTCTGAGGATCCCTCTGGACTGCTCAGCCCATTCCATTGAACACACACAGAACTCTGATACACTACTTCCAAAGGAACAGCACCCCTCTGTTTACAAGATTCAGCTCAGGATACACCTCTTGGGGAGGTGGAGTATCTACGCCGATGGGAGAAGCTCTCTCGTCAGTGTAGGTAGCGTCTTCACTAGTAAGTGTAGACAAGCCCATAGTTTATCATCAAAGAATACTGATTCAAATGATAGAAAGTAAGAATATTGGAAACAAATGGTTATACACAAAACAAAATCATAACATGCTTTCTAGAACCTAAACTTAATTAAAAGGCACTGCCCAATTTCCTACAATATAGATTACCCCAAGTACTTTCCCCAGCATTTTCAACCAATTTGGCTGAGATCCCTTTTCATAAAATCAAGCCCGCTGGCAGCTTAGCTTCACAGATTACAGGAATAAGGGTATACCTCCATACCTCTTAGTTATTTCCCCAAAAGTTCATTGTCCTTACTGGTTCACTTCTTCCTCTAAATTTCCTCTCTTTGAAGATTTCACAATCCTTCATTAGCATTTGGCTCACACTGTGAATAGATGCCCATTTTGAACCATACGGTCCTTAATTTACACTTAAACAGACAAATAGACACACATTTCTTGCCTGAAAGAAAACCTGCTTTCCACCGTTCTGGTGACCAGTCTCTAGTCACAGACCTTAAGAACATAATTTTCAGTGTATATACATAACTCCATATGCTTTGCAATGATTATGATGACCAGTGTGATATAGGCTTTCATTAGAGACCTTACATGACATTCTTTTGATGAACCCCCTACTAACCCATCTGCCAGCTGGCATCCAGAGGTCCTTGGGTCATATATAGATCACATTTCTAACCCCCAGGGTTGAGAGGAAAACCTTCAGTTACAAATGGAGCAGACCCCAAAGCAGTAATAATGTCTCCCTGAGTCTTCAGACAAGAAAAATCAAAGAGCCATGAACTGACCCATTCACCTCAGCAGAATATTAACTCTGAAGCATAATGGAAACAATTGTCAATATTGTTAACTACTTCACTGCTGTAATTTGGCAGAAGCATCCAGTTAATGGGTGCATCTCACAAGCCCGCACTGCGATGCTTTCCAAAAGCTCTGTCTCCCATTCAACTGCTAAAACCTCCAGCTTCCCCCATGACAGCTTGTGAATCCAATTATACACAGTAACTGTAAAAATCTGCACACAAACTGAAAACTAAAAATTTAGAGACAGAGCAAACACTCATGAATAAAATAGCCAGTATAATGCAATTTTCCTTTAGTTATCAATGAACTTGGCTGTACACTCAGCAAACTGAAATTAATGCAGAGGTGGGCAACCTACGGCCTGCGGGACCATCCTGCCCTTGAGATCCCGGCCGGAGAGGCTAGGCCCTGGCCCTTCCCGCTGTGCCCCCTCCCCCGCAGCTATGCCGCCGTGCAGGCAGTGCTCTGGGCGGCGGGGTTACATGCTCCTGCCAAGCAGCGCGGCGGTGTGTCTAGCTCCGGCTGGGCGGCGCACCTGCCAGACATGCTGCACTGAGCGGCATGGTAAGGGGGCCGGAACCGGGGGGTTGGATAAGGGGCGGAGGGTCCCGGGGGGCAGTCAAGGGACAGGGAGAGGGGGTGGTTGGATGGGGTGGAGGTTCTGGGGGGCGGTCAGGGGATGGGGGGATTGTATAAGAGTGGGAGTCCCGGGAGGGCCTGTCAAGGGGGGGTAGAGGTATGGATAGGAGTCAGGGGACGGGGAACAGGGGGGGTTGGATGGGCGTGGGGTCCCGGGGGGGCCTGTCAAAGGGCGGGGGTTTGAATAGGGGTCAGAGCAGTCAGGGGACTGGTAGCAGTGGGGGTTGGATGGGGTGGGGGGGGCCTGGGAGGGGGCAGATAGGGGACAAGGAGCGGGGGGGGGGATTGGATGGGGCAGGAGGTCTGAGCGGGGCAGTCAGGGGGGGGGAGCGGGGGGGGGGAGGAGGGGGGGGGGGGGCCAGGCTGTTTGGGGAGGCACAGCCTTCCCTACCCGGCCCTCCATACAGTTTTGCAACCCCAATGTGGCCCTCGGGCCAAAAAATTTGCCCACCCTTGCTCTAAGGTGATAGTCATTAATTCAGGGGTGGGCAAACTTTTTGGCCCGAGGGCCACATTGGGGTTGCAAAACTGTATGGAGGGCCGGGTAGGGAAGGCTGTGCCTCCCCAAACAGCCTGGCCCCCGCCCCCTAACTGACCCCTCTCACTTCCCGCCCCCTGACTTCCCCCCTCAGAACCTCTGACCCATCCCACCCCACCCCCCGCTCCTTGTCCCCTAACTGCCCCCTCCCAGGACCCCCCACCCCTAACCGCCCTGGGACCCCATGCCTATCCAACCCCCCCTGTTCCCCTATCCACACCTGCCCCCTGACAGGCCCCCCTGGGACTCCCACACTGAGGGGAAATATTGAAACCAACTATGTACAAAGTACTGCCAAGCTAAAAAAAACACACTGAAAAAAAATCAAAGAAAAAATTACATTCTTCCTAGTCACTTTCAGTTATATAAACTTAGGGACAACTTAAAAAATTCAGACAGAAGAGTGATTTTTCAAGTTGACCTTTTGTTTTTTTGACTTTACCTAGGTCATCAGAAGCCTGGACAGTTAATATTTTGGTTGCTAAGAACAGAAACCATTTTTAAAATAAAACAATATACAGTACATTCCATCCTCCAGAGACACTGCCTATTGATTTACCTTCCTAACTTTGAATACCAAAACAGATCAACAATATTTCTGTATTGCTGTGAGATTTCTACATGTTCACAGGGCACACAGTTATGGTCTGAAGCAAGCACAATTCTAAGCACATTACAGAAAAAGAAAATCTCATGGTTCTCATTAACTCATACTCCCTTAACTTTCCAAGTCTTCTGCAGATCATTACATTTTTAATAATATGTCTTTTTCAATCAAGTCTTGAATTTTGATCAAGATGGGATCTTGGATTGCAAGTCTATGCTTTGTTGCCAACCTCAAAACAGTAGTTTCATTACTGCCACTTACGCTGACAGCTCTGTATTAATCGTTTCAAAATAAAAATAAATTGTATCTACAGAGAACAAAATCTTCACCCAATTGTTCAATGTAAGAGTACATTTTTATTGAGGGTTTCTTGTGACACCAAAAAAGACAAAAGGGTGACCTTTAAAAATAGCTATGCCAGGGCTATGAATGGGTACAGTTAAAGAAATTAACAGAAAAAAATTGATAGAAAAGGTGTAAGTAATTTAATGTAATAAAAAGACTAACAGTTTCAATATGTATCTAAAGATAAAAATAAACACCAACAAAAACTAGAAACCCAATGTAAATTATCTTTATGCAGCAATTTTTTGTGGTATCATAACCAATTGTACTTCTCTGACCTGTACGTCTACAGATTTTTCTCCTTGTTCGGCTGGTAAATCACCTCTGGCCACAACTAAAATTCCAACAATTCCTTCGTGTGATTTGATCTATTTTGCTTTGAAATAGGACTAGATCATAGTGCACTAAGGAACTATTAGTACGTGTCAGCAGGGTCTGCATGGACAGTTAGCATGCGGCAGGCTAGCGTGAGATAGATTCATATCCAACTTAGCATGAATGAAATGTTCCTATAACCAAGCCCTTACTCTCTCTGTGGCCCTGAGTAATTATTCTTTCTGCTTCAGTTTCCCCATCTACAAAACATTTATCTCATTAGTTCATGTTTGTAAAGTTCTGAAAATGGAAAATACTATGTAAATGAAAGACAATTAACTGAAAGAACAGACTGTTCTTATTAACAAGGGGAATAGAACAGCTGTAAAATATTGCACAAGGGACAGATCACTTACAAGGTTGTGATTTAGTTCCGAAGACTTAAGGTCTTGAGTATTATTCCCAATTGAGCTAACTTCTGTCTTAGAACACTAATTTACAGCTACTACTTGGAATATCAAGTACTGTTCATTTTAGTTTCACTAGTTCTGAGTTAAAAGGTTTAAAATGGGTAAAATGACTCTTTCCAGGCAGAAGAGTGGAATGTAAATACCACATACGTCAGAAAATCAAAATCGCAAAATTATAGAAATGTATATGACTTTTTCCAGAGAGACAATCAAATTACACTGCTGATTAGGCTAATTTTAATAAAGTCATGCTGGACTTGATCCTGTACCGAGTGAAGTCCATGGGAGTGTTGCTATTGTCTTCAATGGCTGCAGGGTAGGCACTCAAAGATTTTGTTGTTCCATAAAGTACATGTAGGTGTAACTATAAAATAACACAAACTACTAAAACTACTCAAGAGAAGATGCCTCCCACAAGCAAAATGCAAAAATCCCATTACAATTCCACAGGGAAGAGTAAATAGTTTCTGTAGTTCTAGGGTAATGGTCTAACACATTTAAAATGTAAACAGCAGCAATCATCCCTTACTAAAGGATGTAACAATAGCATTGCCGCAGAGAGGCATATTAACACTGCTGCACACTTTCAATTCAAATCATTCTTTGAAAGAAAATATAAACAAAAATTACAATAAAATCAATCTTATATTTAGGTCTGTCTCAACAAATATTCAATTTTTCATTTATATTAATTACTCTGTTGGTTTTCTCCCTTTAAGAACACTAACAAATTCCATTGATTAAGACACAACTCTAAGGAGTTGTACTCAGTAGAAAGCAGCCTATTATTTCTGGCTATCAAATCCACTAAATGTTATCAACATTTGTGAAAATACTCAACTTTCAGACAATATAAATGTTGTGAAGACCTATGAAGTGATAGGAGAGTGTTCCCAGAATCTTAATATTTATTGACTTTTCTAAAGAACCTAAACATGCATCAGTACTATACCTCTCCATTAGTAAAGGCTTTCCAAACTATTTTGGTTACAAAATGATCTGTCATTATACCATATTGTTTCTGATATTTTAATAGCTTTAAGTCTGTATAAGACAACGACAGGTGTTATAACAAACTGCAGTTCATATCATAACTGTAGTTTATCAAACTCCTGTTAGTTGACACATTAAAGTGCTGGGTATCTTTGAGACTTTATAGATAGGCTTGGAAGGATTAGATTTTTATTGGTAAATATCAGTAAATGTCGATTTCAGCATACACATACAAACTGACAAAAAGCTATTTCCATGGATAATCATCCAGATAAGCAAACTAAGAAAAATGCTGCCTGAGAACTTAGAGTTTAAGAATACTTACTGAGTATATTTTGACATCTGATGTTGACAATTTGTGTTCTAACAGTTATAAAGTGTTAACTTTATGAATCTCAGCATCTAATGCCATTAAATAATTACTGTCAGACCCGCCTCCATAATTCCTGCAACTGTGAAAATGTATGTTGATAAAAATAAAAAATGCTTTAAAATGAACATTTCAGCGAGTAGCTGTGGATATTCTGGATCCTTTCCCAACTAAGACACCCAGAGGAAAGCAGTACATAATGACTTTCATGGATTTTGCTACCGATGGCCGGAAGCAGTAGCTCTAAGCAACACCAGGGCTAAAAGTGTGTGCCAGGCACTAACAGACATTTTTGCCAGGATAGGTTGGCCCTCCGACATCCTTACGGATTCGGGAACTAATTTCCCGGCAGAGACCATGAAAAACCTGTGGGAAGCTCATGGGATGAACCACTTGGTGGCCATCCCTTACCACCATCAAACAAATGGCCTGGTGGAGAGGTTTAATGGAACTTTGGGGGCCATGATACATAAATTCGTAAATGAGCACTCCAATGATTGGGACCTAGTGTTGCAGCAGTTGCTTTTTGCCTACAGGGCTGTACCACATCCCAGTTTAGGGTTTTCACCATTTGAACTTGTATATGGCCGCGAGGTTAAGGGGCCATTACAGTTGGTGAAGCAGCAATGGGAGGGGTTTACGCCTTCTCCAGGAACTAACATTCTAGACTTTGTAAGCAACCTACAAAGCACCCTCCGAAACTCTTTAGCCCTTGCTAAAGAAAACCTAAAGGATGCTCAGGAAGAGCAAAAGGCCTGGTATGATAAACATTCCAGAGAATGGTCCTTCAAAGTAGGAGACCAAGTCATGGTCTTAAAGGCGCTCCAGGCCCATAAAATGGAAGCGTCGTGGGAAGGGCCATTCACGGTCCAAAAGCACCTGGGAGCTGTTAACTATCTCATCGCATCCCCCACCTCAAAAATAAAGCCTAAGGTATACCATGTTAATTCTCTAAAGCCCTTTTATTCCAGAGAATTAAAGGTTTTCCAGTTTACAGCCCAGGGAACAGATGACGTGGAGTGGCCTGAAGGTGTCTACTATGAAGGGAAAAGTAATGGTGGTGTGGAAGAGGTGAAACTCTCCACAACCCTGGGACGTATGCAGCGACCGCAGATCAAGGAGCTGTGCATTAGTTTCGCGCCAACGTTCTCAGCCACCCCAGGACGGACTGAACAGGCATACCACTCCATTGACACAGGTAATGCTCACCCAATTAGAACCCCACCATACCAGGTGTCTCCTCACGCCAAAACTGCTATAGAACGGGAGATCCAGGTCATGCTACAGATGAGTGTAATCCGCCCCTCTAACAGTGCATGGGCATCTCCAGTGGTTCTAGTTCCCAAACCAGATGGGGAAATATGCTTTTGCGTGGACTACCGTAAGCTAAATGCTGTAACTCGTCCCGACAACTATCCAATGCCACGCACAGATGAGCTATTGGAGAAACTGGGACATGCCCAGTTCATCTCTACCTTAGACTTAACCAAGGGGTACTGGCAAGTACCGCTAGATGAACCCGCCAAGGAAAGGTCAGCCTTCATCATCCATGCAGGGGTGCATGAATTTAATGTGCTTCTTTTCGGGCTGCGAAATGCACCCGCCACCTTCCAGAGACTTGTAGATGGTCTCCTAGCGGGATTGGGAGAATCTGCAGTTGCCTACCTTGATGATGTGGCCATTTTTTCTGATTCATGGGCAGAACACGTGGAGCACCTGGAAAAAGTCTTTGAGCGCATAAGGCAGGCAGGACTAATTGTTAAGGCTAAAAAGTGTCAAACAGGCCTAAACAGAGTGACTTACCTTGGACACCAGGTGGGTCAAGGAACTATAAACCCCCTACAGGCCAAAGTGGATGCTATCCAAAAGTGGCCTGTCCCAAAGTCAAAGAAACAGGTCCAATCCTTCTTAGGCTTGGCCGGATATTATAGACGATTTGTACCACACTACAGCCAAATTGCCGCCCCACTGACAGACCTAACCAAAAAGAAACAGCCAAGTGCAGTTCAGTGGACTGATGAGTGTCAGAAGGCTTTTAACCAGCTTAAGGTGACACTCATGTCTGACCATGTGCTAAAGGCCCCAGACTTTGACAAACCATTCCTAGTAACCACAGATGCGTCCAAGTGTGGTGTGGGAGCAGTTTTAATGCAGGAAGGACCGGATCAAAAATTCCATCCTGTCGTGTTTCTCAGCAAGAAACTGTCTGAGAGAGAAAGTCACTGGTCAATCAGCGAAAGGGAATGCTACCCCATTGTACATGCGCTGGAAAAGCTACGCTCATACGTTTGGGGACGGCGTTTCCAATTATAAACCGACCACGCTGCGCTAAAGTGGCTTCATATCGCCAAGGGAAATAACAAAAAACTTCTTCAGTGGAGTTTAGCTCTCCAAAATTTTGATTTTGAAATACAACACATTTCAGAAGTTTCTAACAAAGTGGCTGATGCACTCTCCCGTGAAAGTTTCCCAGAATCAACTGGTTAAAAATTGTTCTTGGAATGTGGGACATATTGTTAGTTTTTATATAATCAGTAGTATGTCTAAAGGTGCATGTGTCTTATTAACTCTGTTTTCTCCTAGAGCTCCAGGAAGAAATCAGTGTGGAACGGGCTGTCCAACACTATCTGTGATTTGGGGGGGCGTGTCATAACTATAAAGGGAAGGGTAACAACCCTCCTGTGTACAATACTATAAAATCCCTCCTGGCCAGAGACACCAAAATCCTTGTATCTGTAAAGGGTTAAGAAGCTCAGGTAACCTGGCTGACACCTGACCCACAGGACCAATAAGGGGACAAGATATTTTCAAATCTTGGTGGGAAGAAGGCATTTGTTTGTTGCTCTTTGTTTTGGGTGTATTCGCTCTTGGGACTAAGAGGGACCGGACATCAATCCATGTTCTCCAAATCTTTCTGCACAAGTCTCTCATATTTCAAACTTGTAAGTAACAGCCAGGCAAGGCGTGTTAGTTTTATCTTTGTTTTCTCAACTTGTAAATGTTCCTTTTGCTAGAGGGTTTACCTCTGTTTGCTGTAACTTTGAACCTAAGGCTAGAGGGGGTTCCTCTGGGCTCTTTGAATCCGATTACCCTGTAAAGTTATTTTCCATCCTGATTTTACAGAGATGATTTTTACCTTTTCTTTAATTAAAATTCTTCTTTTAAGAACCTGATTGATTTTTTCATTGTTTTAAGATCCAAGGGTTTTGGATCTGTGTTCACCAGGATTAATTGGTGAAGGTATACTCTCAAGCCTTTCCTTTCACCCAGGAAAAGGGGTGTAAGGACTTGTTGGGGGGAGAAATTAGTCTCAAATCTGCCCAGGAAAGCAGGGGGTTAGAGACTTGGGAAGTATTTGGGGAAAGGGAGAGTTCCAAGTGGCTCTTCCCTAAGATTTGGAACACACTTGGTGGTGGCAGCTTATTGTTAACCTAAGCTTAGGGGGCTTTAATGCGGGTCCCCACATCTGTACCCTAGAGTTAAGAGTGGGGAGGGAACCTTGACAGGCAGGCTTATCTCCACTTTATAAAAACTGCAAACATTTGATCACCTTATTTGTAATGTGTTTTTTAAATTCTCAATGTAACATAATGCCTATACTCCCTATTCAGAGGCAAAATACTTCTGTGCATGCCAGCATTATACTTATGATACAGATCTACAACAAGCACGAAATTTTAAAGTGAAAACTCAAGTCCATTCTTAGCTCTCACCATTGTGAGAGAAGAAACGCCACACCATGCAGTTCTCCTCCCCCTAGTATCAGCCATAACTTAGAATTACTTGACTTTCTTTTGTTTAGATCACAAACTTCATATGTAAATATACTGTAACACTGTCTTATTATCCTTCACTTATTTATTACACAGGTTTTAGGATTTTTTTAATCTGACCGCCTCCTTTGCGCCCCCTTGTGGGCCAGGGTCACGCTACAAGCAGCTCATTTCTCTCTGGGTGTGTTCAAATCAAACTTCATTTTCTTTGTCAAAAATACCCCTCCTTGGGGGAACTGCATTTATTAATAAAAAAAACTGCAAATAAAACTTAAAATCCCAAATAAACTCCATTCATAAACCACATGACACAAGGTTTCTCTCCTCCTCCCAGGTCTTTCTGCCTGGGGCCTTTGCAGTCTCTCCTCTGCTTGGACAGGGTCTCACCCAAGCCTCCTTGCCTGGAGAGTTTTCCTTGCTCTCTGCAGACTCTGCCACAGTTTCCTGAGTCTTGCCCCCTTCACTGCAACTTCCTGCTTCTTTTATACTTGGATCATCTGACAGGTGGGGCTCAGGCAGAAATCACAACTGTCTTAGCCCCAGGCTCTCCAGTCCCTGGGGCAGGCCACCCTGTTACACTGACCTAATCAATTTCTATTAAATTACAGTAGAACCTCAGAGTTACAAACACCTTGGGAATGCAGGTTGTTTGTAACTCTGAACAAAACGTTATAGTTGTTCTTTCTCAAGTTTTCAACTGAACATTGACTTAATACAGCTTTGAAACTTTACTATGCAGGAAAAAATGTTGCTTTCCCTTTATTTTTAGTAGTTTATGTTTAATATACTACTGTACTGTATTTGCCTTTTTTTTTTTTTTTTTTAATCTCTGCTGCCTGATTGTTTACTTCTAGTTCCAAATGAGATGTGTGGTTGACTGGTCAGTTCGTAACTCTGGTTTTCGTAACTCTGAGGTTCTACTGTACATTGTTTGAAGAGAAAAAATTATCCTGAGTAAAGATGTCGTATGCCAAATTTTCAGCCACTGAAGAAATGTAGGGACTCTTTAAAAATTCCTGAACCTAGTTCATATTCAATGAAGTGTCATATATGAAAACAGGTCAATGTGTTTCTTTGGTATTTGCTTGTCTTCTACAATAACAAACCAGAAGATAATACAATTTTTTCCTCATAACCGTTTACCTGTTTCTGAGGAGTTTAGCTTTGTGTGAATCTCTAGGTGATCGCTTCAGGATTGTCTGAAGAGAGATTAGTTCTGTCCTATTGAGAGCATGAAAGTAGTGAGGAGACCTTTGGAGACAGTACTGAACCATCTTCTTTGTGCATGTGGCCTAGGGGCTGTGTTGAATGCCCAGTTGCATGAGATGCAATAAGATGAGAATTGTGTGTTACAATTTTATAATAGGCCTTGTGAAGAAGACACAAGTTTTTAACATCCTAGCATGGAAGACGCAACTGCCAACATTGCAGGGTTCTGATAGCTCATGAGAGAATGATGTATTGGCTTCCGAAGGGCCCTCACGCAAGATCATTCCAGTTAGTGGTAATGAAGGGCATTTGGTACTTCCAGCCTACGTACCATAGCATTGCCAGGTCTATGATTAATAAAACTGATCCATGATTCTTTCAAGCAGCATGACCTGAATTTGATATGCACACCTGGCAGCAGAATATAGTAAATGTGAAACATTTCCATCAAATAGTCTCATGCAGAAAGAATTGGTTTGCATAGTAGCACTTGGGAACAAAAGCTAGTACCCAGAGAATAAGTTCAGTAGCAAAGAAATACAGAATTTACACTTCAAAGTATATTCCTAAAATTACAATTTTCCTGCCTTTGTTTTTGGTTGTTTTTATTAGTTTTCTTTTTTAATCTAGTTTATTTGGTTGAGAGGTTTTTTTTGGAGAAATTTAAGTTCAAATAAATTAAAGAGCTGTGTTTAGGGGACAAGAAGAAGAAGACAAAAAAGTTATTACAACTACTATTGCTAGCATTTATAAAAACCAAAGAATGCAAAAGGAAATAAAATCTTACTATTCACATCACACCATTTTGTAACCCAACTGTATTTTTAAGCTTCTTTGCAGATTTTTAAAACTATGTGTAACTACAATTGGAATTCAAGCCATCGCCACTCAATCACTTATCTATGTCTCTTCCCCTTCCCCATGCCAAACACGTGCTTGCTAGAACCATCAGGGGGCAGGGACCACATCTGTTTGTCTAACTTCTGGTAGTTAGGGCACCTTACTATAAAGTTTTAAATAAACTTTCAAAATAATTTAAAAATCTAACATAAGGGACAGAAAAGTACAATCATGCTAACTTGAAAGTATCTGTATTTCTCATGCAATTTCATTTGATTGATATTTTTTTTCCACTTAGTACCTCTACCAGATCACTCCTGGGAAGTGGTAGGATATTTATATATAATCTCAGTAAACTGGTATAGTCTTCAACAGCAATTCAATAAGTCAGTGTTATAAGAAGAATACTTTCAGAATCCTATCATTGCCAGAAAGCATTCAAAATGAACTGCTTTACAAAAAAGTTTTTACACAAAAGGAGGAGGCACAGAGCATTAAAAGTGCCTCAAACTTGTTTGATCAGATTTCCTCTTAAGATTCTTGGTCAGCTTTTTGATTGCTAATCTCAATCGTCCAGCTACCAGGGGGTGCGCTATAAAGCTGATTAAATTGAGGCCATTTGCTTCTAAGAGAGTCCAGACATGAGCCCCTTTCCCTTCAATCATTTATTCTGAGTAGTCATCCAAACCATCCCACCCTGCTCAGTTGTGGGGAGCAGAAGAGTTTAGCAGAGTGTTAATTCTATCTGATGGTTTTGGTTGAAATCCTCTATTCTCTGTCCACTTGTACTGCACTTCATTTATCAAAAAAAAAAAAAAAAAAAAGACTATCGAAGAACACAGTTTAAAGGAAACCACATAAGCTTACAACAAAGTCTCATTTGCATATGGGTGCTATTATTCATGCTCTGATTCTAGGAGTACGTCTACGCCACGTGCGCTGCAGTGACATTGCTGCAGCTATGCTCCGTAGCGTAGACATCTGTAGCGCAGACACTTGCTACAGAGAGAGAAGCGATTTTTCTGTCATTGTAGTAAATATACCCCTTGGGGAGGCAGAAGCTAGCTAGATGGAAGAATTCTACCATTGACCTAACTGCATCAACAGTGGGGGTAGGTCGACCTAACTACATTGCACAAGATGTGACTTTTTTCACAGCTCTTGATGTAGCTAGCGTGATCTAATTTGTAGGTTTCAGAGTAGCAGCCGTGCTAGTCTGTATCCGCAAAAAGAACAGGAGTACTTGTGGCACCTTAGAGACTAACAAATTTATTATGCATATTGCATCCGAAGAAGTGGGTTGTAGCCCACGAAAGCTTATGCTCTAATAAATTTGTTAGTCTCTAAGGTGCCACAAGTACTCCTGTTCTAATTTGTAGGTGTAGACCAGGCCTAGATTTTAGGCTGTAAGCCAGGACCTGGGAAGTATATTACACGGGAGAGGAAGGTGACAATGAACTGAAAGCCTTTGTACCTATTAGAAAGACAACTAGTCCCATCCAATCTCACTTGTTTAAACAGATTTTTAATATAGTCAATCACTAGCAACAAGACAAGAGAGGAGAACAAGAGTGATTAATCCTATCTCAGGAAGATTTTTTATTGAAAAGATCTTTTTCAAACAATATCATTGCGCTCCTGAATGTGATTTCTGTGGCAAGAGAAGAAACAGAGTTTGGAAATAGGGATATTGACAGGGTGAAGGCTTTTTGTTTGATTGGTTATTTTTGTCACATAGTATTGATTCCTTGTCAGATTTTACAACATGAATTTTGAGCAGATATGATGCAACTGGACCAAGACAATTAATAATATCATGACGGCATAAGCGTATATCAACAGATAACTGTCTTTATTTATTTTTTTCACCACAATAGGTTGGTCCCATCGGTGTCCCCAGTGTTTGGCAGCTACCATCAGAAAGAATCAGATTGTCTGAGGAATTACATTTGAGAAGCATAAACAAAAGACACTTCCCCCTCCATACGGATGAGAAGCTGGCTTTATCTTTCTGCACTGGAATCTTGAACACCATCAGCAACTGGACACATGGCAGCTAGTACTGCCAGGACAGGCCCTTTCCCACGACCTGAGACAAGTTAAAAATCAGGCATGTTGTTTGCAGTAGATTATCCCATGAGCTGCAGATACGGTCGCTGTGGCATATTTTTCCTTTTATAAAGACAGAAGACTTTTAGGCTGTAAACTGAAATATTGACTAATCAGAACCACAGGACAATGGAATTAGCTAAAAGCAGCCAGAGTATTTCAGGAGGCAATTGAGCCAACTTCACTGCAGCTGTAGCCTATAAGGTATGTTTATGCTGCAGCTGGGGGCGTGACTCTCAGCCTGGGGAAGACAGACTCAGACTAACTCAGCTTGAGCTAGTATGCTAAAAATAGCAGTGTGGACATCACAGCATCAGCAGAAGCTTGGGCTGGCCACCTGAGGTCAGACCCAGGGAGTCAGATGGGACCAAGCTCAAGTAGCTAAGCTTGAGCCTACAATGGAGCTGCAACGTCCACACTGCTATTTTTAGCACACTAGCTTGAGCTGAGTTTGTACAAGTCTGCCTACCTGGGCTGGGAGGCTTGCTCCCAGCTTCAGTGTTACCTTAAATTTGCACATTCACTTGAAGGTTGCCTGAGATACTGACAGGATGGTTAATCTAATCCAGTGTTTCCCAAACTTAGGACGCCGCTTATTTAGGGAAAGCCCCTGGCAGGCCGGGCTGGTTTTTTTACCTGTTGCATCCGCAGGTCCGGCTGATAGCAGCTCCCAGTGGCCGCAGTTCGCTGCTCCAGGCCAATGGGAGCTGCTGGAAGCGGCGGCCAGTATGTCCCTCGGCCCGCGCCTCTTCAAGCAGCTCCCATTGGCCTGGAGCGGCGAACTGTGGCCAGTGGGAGCCGCGATCGGCTGGACCTGCAGACGCGGCAGGTAAACAAACCGGCCCGGCCCACCAGAGGCTTTCCCTAAACAAGCAGTGTCCCAAATTTGGGAAACACTGATCTAATCTAACCCATAGTTGTTATTTCTAAACTATTTTGTCACACACTTTGAGCTTCTTTTTGCATGTCCGATATGGCAACACTGAAAAAGCAGAGCACCTGTTCTGGTTACAAACTTTAAATTCCTTAATGACTCTTGAGAAAACGTCATTGTTAGTACGAAGTGAACTTTCCCCTCTAACCTGTAAATCAAAGAAAGGTAGCTCTGGTAGCTGGTGGGTCCCTCAAAGACTTCCTCTGAACATGTGCAGGCAGAGGAAGTTTTAAAGAGTTGGAGTTATCTCCCCCTTTCATTAATTGGCATCGTAAGAATTAATGTGCTTTCTAAATATAAGTATGTGGGGCAGTAGCAGGGCAATATTCTTAAACCTGTTTATGCTACACTGAAAGTCAGGTTTGAATGTATATACCTGTAAGTTAATGCAGGTCTGGATTCACATGGGGGTTCCATAGAATAAAATTAGGACAACCATTGACAAATTAATACACGATGAGAATGGCAGGAGCCCTGAGATGCACTGATTATTGCAGTCTAATCATCTAATACATCTCCTCCCCAATCCCTTTCTGGACAGTGGAACCAATCAAAACAGGGTTATTTAATTAGTGGACTCAGCTAGGAATAACAGGCCCCAGGAATGTGTGTTTTTTCTGCCGTGGAGACTGGCTGTGTTATAACTGAGGGGGTGAGCAGTTACTTTAATTGCTTTTAACATATTTTGTTTATGATGGGTTAAGTGGCGATATTAGTTTTATATATTTAAGTAATTTGGCCACTCATGGTTGCAATGTAAGTCTGTTTTTCTATATTGTTCCATTTGCAGTAGAGGCTGCTTTAGTTGAAGTCTCATTCACAATCTTATTATATTTCACTTTGTTTCAGAGCTCTGCTTGAGTTTTTGTTTGTTTATAAATGATAAACATAACTAAAAACAGACTTCACACAAAATTCTGATCTAAATGGAAAACAAAGTGAATTTGGGGGAAGGTGTCCTCTTGGCAAATAACTTTTTTTGCTGTACTAGTCACCAAATATCTACTTCAAGCTGGTGGCAGGTTGGCAAGTGGTGGCCTGTATTATATTTGTAGGTACTGAAAATGTACTTAGCATTGTCCAGGGTACTAAACAAAGAGGTCCCACCTCAAGAAGGCTGCAGTCTAAACAAGCCATGTACGAAGACAACAGGATGCACCGGGAAGCCCAGAGGAAGGAATAACTTCATTATTCTTTTAGAGGCAATGGCAGGATGATATTATTATTGATTCACTTCTTCCAGGCACTGTGGAAGAAATAAGTCTTTAACAGGAATTTTAATGTATACAGAGCAGTGGCATGGCAAACAGGAAGTGACGGGGGATCCTTACAGAGGTAATGACATAGAAAGAAGTACTGAGAGGAGACTGGCTAAGTATGGCATCATTGCCAGAGAAGTATACAACATGAGGCTAGGAGGATGCAAGATGCAATGGAGTTATATAGGGCCTTGAAAGCGAGAAGAAATTTAAACTTGATGGGTTGACAGTGGGAGACTGAGTGATCCCAGTGGATGGGGTGATATAGTCACATAGATGTCAAGGCAGGCAATCTGGCAGCTGCATTTTAGATGGACTTGAAGGGTCACTGAATATTTGGTTTTTTGTTTGATGAAAGAAGTGTGCACTTCTGTGACACCCACACCTTCCAATTTAACACCTTTGTCAATGATAAAAAAATTAAAAGATCCAAGGTTGGTTTTTTTTTTTTAATCATCAGTCATATTGCCCAAGACTATGGATTCCAAATATCTAACATGAGTCCAAGCTTTGAGACAAGGGGACAAAAGTGGAAGTCATAAGGCCAGTCCCATTGCCTATTTGGTACTATCATAACAAGGCCTGAAGCTGTATTTTGATAATACAACGGTAGTTCTGACTTTAAATGAACAAGAATGTTTCTAATATTAAACAACATGAATGCAGTATAAGCTTCTTAAAGGTCTGAAATGAGTCACTAGGAGACTGAAAATTGTTATGATGACTCATAATATAAGCTAGTTCATCAATTAAATTTACTGAAGCTGACAACGATAAAAAAAGATTGGGATAATTTAAATCTGTAAATCTAAAATTTTATTTTACATTTTATTAATATTCTGTTTAGCAATTTTTGTAAAACACAGTCCAGATTTTGGGCCTAAATTCCCAGACATTCTTCTTTGCAGCCCAGAAAAAAAGCTGTTGGCAATAACTAGTTCTCATGCCTACTTGCTAGATAATATATTTTTGCATACAAATAATGTATACATTACAGCAGATTTATCTGTACCAGGAAAAGTGTGCCGGTAGAGAAGTCATTCTTAATTCGATATATCTAACATCTCAATCAAATTCTAAAATGATAACAAAAATGCCAAACTGGTAACCTCTTTATGAGAAACTACAATTGCCTTTATTTTTAAGTAGGAAAGATATTTATGTATGCGATCTAGCCATATCATCCTTCACATGAACAATAAGGATTTGTTGTTACTTGTATAAAATTCAATAGCCAGTTACCACAAGGTGGTAGTGGTGTTATGGTAATGCTCAAATACATGAAGAGCCTTATGCTTAGCATTCTACAGTGACTGCTGCGTACACTGTCATTCAACAAAACATCTGTGGCCCCATTTCTGCAGTAGACTGTGGAGGGGCACACCCGTGGGCCTGCGTGATGCTACATTTACTTCTACCCCCTGCACCTATATGCAGTTAACTGCAGGGTAAGGTCCTAAAATATGGAGGGGGGGAGCAAAAAGGAGTAATATAACAAACAGTCTCTGCTGTCTGTGAACAGTTTGTTGTGAAAAACAAAACAGTCACAAATTAACATTTAGCCAGAAAAGGTCTGAATAATTTCTTGTAGTGATTTATGGCCCTATCAAATTCATGGTCCATTTTGGTCAATTTCACAATCATAGGATTTAAAAAATCATAAATTTCATTAATTCAGCTATTTAAATCTGAAATTTCATGGTGTTGTAATTCTCATAGACTCATAGACTTTAAGGTCAGAAGGGACCATTATGGTCATCTAGTCTGACCTCCCGCATGATGCAGGCCACAAAAGCTGACCCACCCAATTTCCCTTATCTCAGCTGTTGAAGTCTCCAGATCGTGATTTAAAGACTTCAAGTCGCAGAGAATCCTCCAGCTTGCGACCCCTGCCCTATGCTGCGGAGGAAGGCAAAAAACCTCCAGGGCCTCTGCCAATCTACCCTGGAGGAAAATTCCTTCCCAACCCCAAATATGGCGATCAGTAGAACCCCGAGCATACAGGCAAGATTCTCCAGCCGGACCCACATTTTACCAGCAATGGCACGTTATTGCCTAATTGACTAAAATCACGTTATCCCATCAAACCATTCCCTCCATAAACTTATCTAGCCTAATCTTGAAGCCAGAGGGGTCTTTCGCCCCCACCGTTTCCCTCGGAAGGCTGTTCCAGAATTTCACCCCTCTGACGGTTAGAAACCTTCGTCTAATTTCAAGCCTAAACTTCCCCACGGCCAGTTTATATCCATTCGTTCTCGTGTCCACATTAGTACTGAGCTGAAATAATTCCTCTCCCTCCCTGGTATTTATCCCTTTGATATATTTAAAGAGAGCAATCATATCCCCCCTCAGGGGTCCTGACCCAAAAAGGAGTTGTGGGAGGGTTGCAAGGCTATTGTGGGGGGGGTTGAAGTATTGCTACCCTTACTTCTGCACTGCTGCTGGAGGCGGGCTGCCTTCAGAGCTGAGCAGCTGGGGAGCGGCGGCTGTTGTCCGGGAGCCCAGCTCCGAAGGCAGAGCTGCCCCCAGCAGCAGCACAGAAATAAGGATGGCATGGTATGGTATTGCCACCCTTACTTCTGCGCTGCTGCCTGCAGAGCTGGGCCCTCAGTCAGCAGCCGCCACTCTCCGGCCGCCCAACTCTGAAGGCAGCAGTGCAGAAGTAAGGGTGGCATGCTATGGTATTGCTCCCCTTACTTCTGCATTTCTGCTGGCGCGGGCGCTGCCGTCAGAGCCGGGCGCCCGGCCAACAGCCGCTGCTCTCTGGCCACCCAGCTTTGAAGTCAACACAGAAGTAAGGGCAGCAATACCATGACCCCCTGCAACTCTCTTTTGGGTCAGGACACCCAGTTTGAGAAACGCTGGCCTCCCCCGTGAAATATGTATAGTATAGAGTAAAAGCACACAAAAGACCAGATTTCACAGGTGGGAGACCAGATTTCACAGTCCATGATGTGTTTTTCATGGCGGTGAATTTGGTAGGGCCCTAATTATCAGCAAGTTTTTACTGACCATATGATTGCACTGAACTTTCATTAATCTAGGAAACAGAGCCTGATGCCCTGAACTCGAGTGCTACGCAAGTAGACCTCTATTTAACATTTCTGAAGTACTAAATGGCCTGAGGCTGGATAAATTTTTGCTGACTCAAGTTGGTAACACGTCAGTGGTTGATTATTCCTTCCATAAACATAGTATTCAATATTCTACACACTTATTTTTAAGGGACAATTTCCTTTAAAAAAAACCATAAGGAGTTACAGGGAAATGAATGGTACCTGACACTTTTTTTTTAATTGACTGGACTTGAATGTTGACATCTCTTTAATCTGAAGCATCAAATTTCAGACACTACTAGAAGTTAAATATAATGCCTCCTTTTAGACTGAGTGGCTGAGACATAGAAATGGTAAAGTGACTTGCGTAACTAAGGTCTCAGTGGGTCAGCAGTAGCAGAACTATGAATCCCAACTCTCACTCCTCTGCTCTAAACACTAGACAACATTCCCTTCTCTCATCTGAATCCGGAAAATTAACTTGTGTGTAACTTATTAAATACTTCTCTCATCCGTTTCAGTCCTACGATTCTATGATTCTCTGCAATCTCTTCTCTGGGAAGAAGTTAAGGCTAGGTTAGGGATTTTTTTTTTTTTTTAACTCCTGCTACAGCACACGCATAATCCAGACAAGGATAGCCATTTGCCCTATTACTATAATCTTAGTGCCAAACCTGATTTTAGAGCCAAAGTCAGATTGGAAAGGACCATTCTGTCATAGCAAGTGAGATGCTGCTGAATTTGTCTAGTCACCACCTTCCCAATAATCTTACCCAAGAAGGGGAGACTGCACAGTAATTGGCAGCAAGTGCAATTTTCTTGAGGTTAGATCTGATCACTGGATGTTTTAGGATTGTTAACATTATGCCCTCTCTGAGGGGACACGTAGCAATTGTCCTGGTTATTCTTACCTAGCTTTCAACTGCTATGAAAAGCATAGGCCAAAATTAAATATAAGTGGCGAAGACTTCCTTCAATAGTTTCAACATCTGTGCTTTAAAGTCAGACCTAAACTTAGCTGGACCACTTTCAGCTCTAGCACTTCATAGGAAGTTGGAGAGATTGTCATAGTTACACTTGATCTTTTCTGTGAAAGCTCAATAACCTGCACATCTTCCTGTTCATCAGGCTGGATATGAAAAAATATGGCCAATCCTTCCCGCTTTCTTTGGTTAGATTTGTGCTATGCTTGCTGCAACAAGTGTGCCAAGTATTAGGTAAACTGTTATCCAAACAGATCTTATTAATGCAAGCAAGGTCAGGTATTTAATCAGAGATCAAGTCATACATGATGCTGGTTAATTGACAACATTCATCAAAGCCAAGATGGTGCTATCACAGCAGATGCAAAGCAGACTTTGTAGGGGACTCTTCAAATTTCCAGGACCAAAGTTTCATAGAGTTCCAGTGACTTAGATTAGCTGCATATTCATTTGTCAGAAAAAAATAACTCATTTCCTCTACACAAAGTGTAAGGTCTGAACATGAGCATTAGATTTTAAAAAGGGGGGATACTCTGTGGCTAAGCGTACACTGTGCAAAATAGATGTCTATCATGCTGACCAATATTGTCTCATTGTTTCCTTGTATTTCCTCCACCTTTCTGTACCCATCCGTTGTCTCTTGTCTTATACCTAGATTGTAAGCCTCTTGGGACAGGGACCATCTTTTTGATCTTTGTTTGTACAGCACCTAGCACATGGGGTCCTGGTCCATTACTAGGACTCCTAGGCACTATGATAATACAAATAATAAATAAAAATTATTGGGGGGGGGATCAAAGATGGATGCACAAAGCTGGGATAATGTTTTGGAAAACAAAACAATGAAAGTAAATGCAATCTCAATATTCAAGAGTTAGATAAGCACCTTAAATATTTTATGGGTATTTAAAACAAATTCCTCAGAGCCACAGGGTTTCCTTAACTAAGGCAACTTTCTCCAAACCACTACACTTGGCCTCTAGCAATCAGTGTCTTCTCAGATGTTTCCCAGAATCCCTTGTCCTGGACCCAACAGATATTCAAATACATTGATGCAAATGTGGTACACTATTCATGTCTAAGATCTAGGTTGAGTGTAGCTATCCAAATCCAATTAAGTGAAATAGTCCTGAGGAATATGAGTAGTTATGAGACACTCCATTCACCTTCCCCACCCCATCCCACACCCATTTCCCTTCTCTAATGCTACTCATGTCAACTCTCTTAGGGGTAATAACCCAAAGGTTTAAAACTGCTTAAACGACCTACCTCAGCAGAATGTTATATGATGTTATGAGTTACAGTTGCAAAAGACTTTGAAGATGCAAAGTGTTAGAGTATGAGCACATAGCAGCTAAGCACCATCACAGGTCCACTTCTGGGGATGTCTGGAAAGAATGGACTCCAGCATGCAGGAAAACCCAGAGGACAAGGAACACTGAGATAAAGAAGGGAGCAGGAACAGGAAACTGACAGTCACTGACCCACCAAGACACAAAGTAAAATTACAAGGAGTGTTCCCATTTGAGATACTGTAGAAATGTTTGCTGGCATAGCTATACCAGCAAACTCTTCTAGTATAGAGGCAGCTACTACCAGCAAAAGTGTGCTTTTGCCAGTATAACTGCATCTACATTCAGGCTTTTGCCACTATAAAAATGCCATAAAACCCCCTGACATTATTATATTGGCTAAAGGTTCTAGTGTAGATCTGGCCCTGTACCTCCAAGCAGATGTGCAAAAGTTTGTTGAATGAATTCTGCAAGATTTCCCACTTATACCAAATCCCACAGGAGTCTCAGAATTCCAGCTAGGAGGATCTAGCCCTGAAATTTCTTTTATCTGTATGAAAAAGATGATCTGATTATTTCCTCCAACCACTGCACAGTTTTAAATATAACAGATTGATGGGTTTTAACTAATTCATGTTGATATCTAAACTTAAAAATGAATTTGCACCCGAACAGTTCAAATAGCAACTCTCCACACATCTTTCACAAGTCCAATATCATTAATTTGAGGAAGGAAAACCAACTCAGTAATATCATATCACTGACTTCATCTTTTCATGATGTCCTCTGACATATAGACCACAGGAAAATACATTCAAAGTAGATACCAAAATGTGACAAACAGAAACAAACACCACAACTGCAAGGAGATCTACTAAACTATAAAGAATATCTCTTTGGAAACTGAGCAGATGTTTAGTTGCATTAAAGATTAAATTTTGTAATAAGGTAGTCTGAATGTGCTCTCATCCTTTGGCAAATAGAAGTCTGTTTGAATTTTAAAATAACCCAAACACAAAATGCCATTTAAGCATTAATGTGAATGCTGATCTGTGTATTATTTTGCTGGCATAAGTGGTGTGACTTTGATGCAAGTCTTAAAATTCACATATCTGGGTATTTCACTCAGGAATAAAAAGGATTGCTAATTAAACCACAGAACTAACAGTCAAGAGCATTCTAACACATGTTCTCTCCCTCTGGTTTACTGTACAACCTTGGAAAAATCTTTCTGTGTACCATTTTCCTAAGCTATAAAATGGGGATAATACCCAATGCACAAAAGAGGTGAGGATGTAATTCACTAGTGTATGTCAAACACTTTGAGTTCTTCAGACAGAACATGCTATGGATGTGCAAAATAGTATAGCTCCAGCCAGTAAAAATACCATCAAATGTATAACCAAACATCCTAAAGGGTTTGTGTGTGTATTTTCATATAATACATACTGTAATTGATATAAAAAGATGTCCACAAAGCCTCATTCAGCCAGAAAAGTTACTTTTTGCTTAATTGGAGCCAATATAAAAACCTGACATTACAGCAATGTAACGGAGTTGACCTCTAAGCGTAGACTTAATTCCCTCAAAATAACTCTATTCTGATCAATTTAGAGGGACAAGGTGGTTGAGGTGATGTTCTCTCTCACCAACAGAAGTTGATCAAATAAAAGTTATTACTTCACCCACCTTGTCTCTCTAGTATCCTGGGACTGACATGGATATAACTACACTGCATACTCTGACAAATGACATTTAGCGGGTTATCCTTTAACTAAACGTTTGACACCCTCAACTACCACAGCATTCACAATGGGCATTCTGAATCCAATATATTAGTGAACGAATGTCCTCAAAGCTGGCATTGTTCACACTGGAAAGCACAAACTCTGATAGAAGCACAGAAGCACTGAAGTTCTGATGACATCACAAAACATTTTATAATTGTTTATTCTGAAGTGCAGTGATCTCAGCAGAATTTAGAGATGTAGTACAGTCATCGATGATGTTACTTACATAAAATCCCTGTGCTTTGACTGACTGAGGAAGTTTGATTTGCACTATTATTTCTCAATAATCCCAGTAAAGATGCTAATGACACTCACAGCACAGCAATTTGCATTGACGTTTGGCTATTTCTCTAACAGTGCTGTATGAAAATTCACTGTGCTGTTTACTGCCCTCAGATGTCCACAACAAATATGGATGCATCAGTTTGATCTCCCTCCCCAGCATCAGTCACTCCAATAGCCCGGCTCTTCCTAATCCTACCTACTTGTGTTGCTTCTTGCTTTTGATGAAAGCTAAATCAACTCTTCAAAGAGTAATTTTTAATAATTATTTGTATTTATTTTTAAAGCTCCTCATCTTTCTTTATTGTAAGTAAGAGCAGTGTTGACTGGCAGGTAAGGAACAAGGGAAGGGAGCGGTACCCTCACAGTTCACATTCAGAAAAAAGGAGAGAAGGGAAGCTTTTAATTTATTTTAAGCAAGTAATTTACTTGTGGGGTGTGGGGGATAATCCTGAGTAAGCAGCGTATAGGACTGAGAGGAGCAGTCATGGAGGAAGAGACAGGGAAAAGAGTAAGAAGGAACAACAGCATATTGAAATATACCAGCTTCTTGGAGATGCTCTGTGCTAACTCAGTCATAATGATGATTCCCTTGGCCTCTACATAGCCTTAGCCAAGGATACAGTTACCACCACATAACAACGTACATGTTTAAGCAATCACAACCTCTTGATGTCTATATGACTTGTATCTGAAGCTCTGTGTACTATCTCTCTGCAGCATATTCTTTCTTGCTTGCTTGCTTTCAGAGTTCTAAAATGCAACTTTAGGCAATCATCCTGTACTCTGTGTGCCTATTAAAATCACACTGTAATGCAAAATAGACTGCCCATAAATCTATTCACCCTCTCAGGTTTAGGAAAGAGAGAAAAGATAAATAGCTAATAAATAAATATGCACATGTCCTGCTGTTTGCAACTACCAATTCCCAACCAGTGCATTTCAATTCAGCCAATGAGTCTCCATTAGCCACAAGCTCTTTGTGAGGATGCCAGGCAGAACCAATAGCCCCGCTAAATGTAGATGGTCTTTGAGAGCAGGTGATGGATTGATATAAGTAGGTCTGCTCCTCCAAACTCCACAAGGAGCAGTACAAAGCCACCTCCCACTGTTACTAACAATTTTTCTTCTCTCTAGTTCAGAGTTGCAGCCACTCTCTCGCAGTAAGAATAACTTCTCCCAAACTTCTTCACTGCACAGGGTAAACTTCTTCACTGCACAGGGGGGAGGGATAGTTCAGTGAGGGGGGAGGGATAGCTCAGTGGTTTGAGCATTGGCCTGCTAAACCCAGGGTTGTGAGTTCAATCCTTGAGGGGGCCACTTGGGGATCTGGGGCAAAATCAGTACTTGGTCCTGCTAGTGAAGGCAGGGGGCTGGACCTTGAAAGGTCCCTTCTAGTTCTAGGAGATGGGATATCTCCATTAAAAAAAAAAAAAAAAAAAAAAAACTTAGCCCATCAGAAAACTAGAAACAATCTTATGTGATTTGACAGGTCACAACCAATCATTCCAGTTTGAACTATTTTAATGCAATGCAAACAAATCTGCCACTGAATTTTCAGTTCTCTAAGCAGCAAACCAACATTAGTATAAAAGTGAGTTGAAATTTTCTGAAATTTCAGAATATTGCTCTAATTTGATCAGAATTATGAAGTCAAATCCTGACAAAAAATATTTTACTGTAAATATTTTGCCCTACTACTTTTGAAACATGAACTATATTAAATCAGCAAAATACTAAAAGTGGAGTTGTTAGCTGATATGCTCTAAATGTTGATCACAATTTTAGGCATATCTTTCAGATCAGATTTTTTAAAAATTAGCCAAAACAGTCACAAGTTGGTTCCAAAGTATGTTGCTTTAAAAATAATATCTCTATACAACAGATGCATTTTATGGGATTTAATTAAAATGTAACAGTACTTTTGAAATGTAAACCCTTTTGTAAAATGAGTATTATGAATTACTTCCTACAGAAATCCTGGTAGTTTTAAATATTTATACCTAAATGAAAAAACATACAGGCTCTCATACATACAAAAGTGAACAGCCAGTGGAATCACTTCCTATTTTGTTAACTATGGGGAAAAAACGGTACCTGGGATGTGTGTTCAGTAATGACATGCATATAGCTTGGGATCTTGGAACAGTACCAATTTCAGCATCTTCCCTTTCTAGATGAGATCTGACCAACAAAAGAGCAGCATATCATGCCAAAAGAACAGCTCCTCACAATGGGACTTATCTTCTTATGTAATTGGTATGTTCACAGCAAAACCAAATAAGGCAATAGGCTCTGGGTAGAAAGTTTTCAGCTGATAATTCAAAGTACAAGCAAGCCATGTGAGACATATAGGGATCTATGGATCACACACAAAGAGTCCAGTCTGTTTTATCAAAGGTGGAGTGAAAGGACATTTGGAGAAAGGAGTGGATGGGGGAAAAGACCTAGAAAGTTCCAGCACAAACAGTTCTTTCTTTTAAAAAGAAAGTGGAAAAATCGAGGACAGCAAAGAGAGAAAGAGAATAGCAGTACTAACCTCTCACAATGGAGCGCCTAGTCTAGCTAAGTAATCTTACCACAGTAAAGGATTATAAAGTATCTGACAAATGAGTCAAATTAAAACCCTAGCTCTGCCCATCTGCAACCCTCACAGCTGAGAATGGAAAAGGACTGAAAATTTACCTCAGCAAAGTTTTAGTTTGCTTCCTGTCTCCATCTGCTGGTAGATCATATTACCTACATTATGTGCTAAAATATTTGGCTGCTGGAAAACTGGAAATTAGATTTTTAAACTCATTTAAACCCTTCAAATGTTATGAAATCACACAATGTAGGAGAGGTTCAGTTTCATCACTTTTCTTCTCAGCAGTTAGAAACTTTAGCATCATAAGACGACTGACAAGACTATAAAAACATCTCGGCTCCCCGTCTGTAAACATGTGCCACTTCCACTAGCATGAATGGAATTACAGTTGAAGGGTGATGAGAGAATAAACCCATTAAAGTTTCATCTTTAGAACCACAGTCAACATCACTTTAAATAGAAGAGGCAAAAATCCATGACTAAAACTGTAATGAATACATGGGGCCTCCAAACATTTCATTTAATCACATGTAATGATGAGTTAGTTTTAAACCTGTAACGCAGGGGTCGGCAACCTTTGGCACGCGGCTCGCCAGGGTAAGCACCCTGGCGGTCTGGGCCGGTTTGTTTACCTGACGCATCGGCAGGTTCGGCCGATCGCGGCTCCCACTGGCCGCGGTTCGCAGTCCCAGGCCAATAGGGGCTACAGGAAGCAGCGCGGGCAAGGGATGTGCTGGCCGCGGCTTCCCGCCGCCCCATTGGCCTGGGACGGCGAACCGCGGTCAGTGGGAGCCGCAATCGGCCGAACCTGCCGATGCGTCAGGTAAACAAACCGGCCCAGACCGCCAGGGTGCTTACCCTGGCGAGCCGCGTGCCAGAGGTTGCCGACCCCTGATGTAACGGATGTTACCGGTATTTCCTTTGGCATTAATCAACCCTTTTTACCTTGCCAATTTTACTCTGTTTTTATCATTCCATTTAGACACAAAATTCTTTAAAAGAAAATCTCTAGTCTTTAACTCTGAATTAGCAGATGTTCATTAACAAATAGGAACTTTATAGGTAACAATGATGTTCAGTTATTAGTAAAAGCAATATATTTCCACACCCACAAAGTAATAACTGGGGTAAGGACACCCCTTCTTCCCTTCCTGCTTCACTGTCACTACAGAACTAAACAACAAAGATAGAGTATTCTGGTCACTGGCTGCACCCATGTTGCTTAGCACATCCACACACATTTTTTCAGGATCAAGCACACCTAATTACAAACTTGTTCACTGCTTGGCTGTTGATGACTGTGTTAAATAAAACCTGGAGTCATTTCATTCTTTAAAAGAGAATCTATTTTTGTCATAAGCACGTCTATAATTAACACAGCCTTCAATCATCCTTGAAGGTTAAGTGAGGACACTAAAAAAAGAAAAGAAAAGAAAATCAATACACATTCACCCAACCACGGTGGGTCATTGAAAAAAAATCAGCTTGCCTTTAGCTTTCAGTTGCCAATGAAAACGTTAAGTTACTGTTCTCCAATAAGCCTACTTCAAGTCAAACTAATGAAAAGCACTTTACAGGGACAATTATGGAATTGGAAATAAATATAAAGCTAAGTAATTTATACCTAACTTCAACATATAACTACAATTCACATACATTTCAGCTTGTCTCTCAAGCCAAATTCAGTACATTTCCTATCATGGTAAAACGGTTTGTTCAATATTCCTTAATTAAAGGTGAACTGCAAGCAGGGTAGGATTTTTTGTTTGTCTTTTAAATATAAAAGAAACTTGTCCAAAGAAAACCAAATACGGTACTGATTTACAACAAGGTTGTCTGACAAAAATATACTGCCTCTGGCTTCTTGGGAGTCAGCACCTGAGTACATTGATGAACTGGTGGATCCAAATTGAGGTTGAAAATAAAAAACAGCCTCCCATCTTAGTTTCTTTACAAATACCACCAAACAGTGGTAAAGCCTTTGGAAAGGCTGAGCACATAATTAGCCCCATGCATTCTTCTCCATGGGTAACACAGGGCCAGAGGTGAAAGTTAGTATAGTGGCAGACTGCAAAAAACCTCCATTACTCCATTACTAAGCAACTTATCTGATACAAGTCTAAAATTGAAAGGAAAAAAAAAAGCCTCTTTTGTGCATTCACAAAGAAAACAAGAGGCTTTTTTTCAATTTTAGACTTGTATCAGATAAGTTGCTTAGTCAATGACCCAAGATTTTTAAGTGCACATCCACAACTTGTTCATCAGCCAATAAGTAACTGAGTTGTCAGTTTTATTATCCAGACCAGGGTTTCTGGTTGTACCCAATGTAAGTTTGTTTGACAAGTGGCATTGCCTCCTTCTTTGGTTATGCTTATGAAACAGTATTTGTTTTCAAATAGGAAAACTAATTAGTAGGTGCCTCAGTCCCTTCCCACCTCCTCTCTGCAAACACATAGGACAGGGAAAGTTTTTGTGAGTACTTGCTGCTAAAATACCAACAGCACATCACTGCCTTGGCCTCCTATAAATCTCAGGGGAGATGTGGGTTCTGTAGGATGAATCCCCTTCCATTTCAGTGGGGCATGGGAAGGGAAGAAGGAGAGGAAAATGTAACCCCTCTTCCCTCAAAAACAGAAAAATTTAAAGGAAACTGCAATGGAAATTCTTTATCTTCCTGTCCCCTCTACACAAAAAAAACTACGTGTGAGGGGAAATTTGGCTGTAACACATTATATAGGGTTCAGCTTTGTTTGGGGCTCGAAGGGGCTGTTGTGGCAGAGGCTAATCAAAAAATATTACAATTTTATTAATCTTTATTTACTACGGATATAATTGGTTTCCTTTGTTAATTAAAAATTAAAATATGCTCTAATGTAAAATTTAAGAATACACATAGAATAGATTTAGGGCCAGATTCCTCAACCCCAGGTTTCCTTTTTGCCAATAAATGTAAGAGTGAGCAAAAACTATGTATGCAGTTATTTATGCCTACAAAACTACAGGCACAAAGAGATGAACTAGGCTAACACCATGCTTTTGAAAATCAGGACCTCAAAAATATATTGCCTTAACAGATTGTTTTGATAGAGTCTCATGAATAATATCATTTGCAAATAAAATATCATTCCTGACTAAGCATAACTACTTGGCAAAATTCATTAAATTTTTTAACCCACTTATCATCTGTTTTTCATTTTTGAAGTACACAGTTTCATCCTCTTTTGTAACATTAAACCAAGAAATTGCCAGTGGCAAAATAAACATAATGTTTCATGTAAGGTTTCCAAGATTCTGGTGGGAGTTCTGCACATAAAAAGTATTCTTGTACTCTGGGTTACAACATTCGGCTATTTAAATATTAAAACAGTGATGTAAACCACATTAGTAAACAAAACAAACCTTTTCAAGTAAGTTTATTTTTAGAACAAGTCCTAGTATTCTCAATTCAGCAGCATTTTCTGAACAGTGTTTTTCCCTTAAGATTTCTGACTGCCAAGCCTCTATAATCTACTCGGTGGTGGGAAGTGAACTTTTGTAGAAAGAATATAGACAATTTAAAGGGCACCATACAACATTTCCAAAGGGGCAACCAAAAGGATTGTGAATGTCATGTATTAGTGTTTAACAGTGTTCAATTCAAGATTAAATCTAAAACTTTGCATTTTTAACATCATGAAAAGCTTGACTATCAGGAGTCTCTTCCAAAAGTTTATATGATAAACGTTAACGGATAAAAACAAAGAAACCTAATTAGTTCACAACGCAACAGAACACAGCTCCATTATTACAGTAATGATGATAATGTGAGTTCAACTTATTCAGCAGACTGATTCCAGCCTGAGCTGGACTGGACTGTCATATCTCTGTGTGGAAAAAACCTCAAAAGCTGGTTATTTTGGGGGGGGGGGAGGGGAAATATTTCTGGATAACAGCCAGTAATACAGGGCTATGTCAAACTGATAGAACCTTACATTTCTAAGCACCATTGTCACAGGAAATAGGGGTCAAGGTTAAAATGTGACCTATTGTGGGAAGATATGGTTAATCTCAGGCTTTATGTGGAACAAATTTGTCTTTTAAAAAATATTGCTAAGAATGGGGGTCAGATGATACTTATTTAGTAAGGAAAAAATAACCACTTGTATTTTCCTCTCGCTCCACACTTACATGAATGAGGCTGTATGCAGCTCTTTCACACACATTCTTTCAGCATATCAGTTAGAAGTGAGAACTAGTTTTCATAGAATCGTAAAACTATAAGGTTAGAAGGGACGGCAGGGGTCATCTAGTCCAACCCCCTGCCAAGATGCAGGATTTGTTGTGTCTAAACCATCCAAGACTGATAGCTATCCACCCTCTTTTTGAAAACCTCCAGTGAGGGCTTCCATGACCTCCTGAGGCAATCTGTTCCATTGTCCTACTGTTCTTACAATTAGAAAGTTTTTCCTGAGATTTTATCTAAATCTGCTATGCTGTAATTTGAACCCATTGCCTCTTGTCCTGCCCTCTGTGGCAAGAGAAAACAACTTTTCTCCGTTGAACTTTGTTACTCAACAACATCTTGTAAACAATACCAAGGAACCATTGTTCATTCCATTAATGATTGAGCGAAGGCTCTACTATAGATTTCTTGGAAACAATATTTCTCATTGCCACCCAAAACACCTGCTGACAACAGACAGCAGGAATGTTATAACAATTAAAAATCTCTAATACTTAATACAGCACCTGCCACCAGTAGAACTGAAAACCCTTTAGAGCATTTATAGAATTAGTTACAATGAGCCTGTAAAACAGGCAAGTATTAGCCCTATTGCATTTTACGAATGAGAAGACTGAAGCCTACAGGGCGTGCCTTGCACAAGGCCATAGAGGAAACCTGGCAGTCAGGAACAGAACACTGATCCCATGATTCCTAGTCCAATGTTTCAATAAAACCCTCCCCTGATGAACACAGCTTCTGTGCTGCTCATAGCTCCCACTTCTCCATGTGTGTATGTGAGTACACAAGCATGAACACAACAGGGTCCAGTAAAATGGATCATAATTACATTTATGCTACAGTTGCAAAAAAGTGCAATATTTATAAATATTCCAAAATAAAAACCAATCTGTAACTAAAATGTAGATGTGCCTCCTCAGTGGCAAAATTCTGATCAATAAGAGAACATTAAGGACATTACTATTAAGGCCAAGTGGACAATCAGAAAGTGCCGAAGGCAAAAGAAAAGTGTCTGGTAGCCCATCTAATGGTCATGGGTCACATATCCATGGTGATTAAATTGATATGCAGAATTTTTATCTGCAGCAGCAAAGAAAGGGGTGGTTGTACTGGTTAAAATATGAATAAACCTACACAAAGAATCCTACGCATAAAAATAGGTAAGTTAGGACACACTGAGAGACTCAGAGAAAGCAGTTTATTAATTATTGTTATATTTTTTCTGTTTGTGGGTACATAAAAAATGGAATTTGAACATGGAGAGATCGGGTCTCTGATGCACAAATGAGAAAGGAAATACAAACAGAGTCTAAACTCACATTTAGCTAAATGTTCAAATACATTACTGATTACCTTAACCCAACTGCCTAATATAAAAATAACTGAAAACACGGCATCTATATGCATCCGAAGAAGTGGGTTGTAGCCCACGAAAGCTTATGCTCTAATAAATTTGTTAGTCTCTAAGGTGCCACAAGTACTCCTGTTCTTTTTGCGGATACAGACTAACACGGCTGCTACTCTGAAACCAGTAAAAATCCAGCGTATTTAACAAGAACAGCATGAAGATCCCCTAACCAAAAATACATGATCAAAGATGGGAATAGATTTCAAAAGCAGCAATATGGACGTACAACATAAAAGAGTCACGTCATAGGAAAATGTCTAATATTTGATGATGAAAATAGCTCTCTTTTCCCACACAGTAACCCCATACTAGGTCACATACCCATATCCATGCATAGCATCTACATAGCAGGGTGAAAAATAGCAACAGACTGTTCCTTCATCATAGGTCACGATAATTGGTAGACTAATGAGGACAGGGGCCTATGACAGGAATGAGAATTTAAGAAACAGACACAACACATGCTCAAGGGCAGCATTTAAGTTAATGACAGGCACATTTCAAACTCTAAGACTGGAAAGTGCTTTAAAAAAAAAAAAAAGCATGTGTGCACACGCACAGCCTCCTTAAACATGAGAAATTTGAGTAACTACAATCACCTGAAGAGGAGCTCTGTGCAGCTCGAAAGTGTTGAGATGAGTTCCTGTCTGCATCCTGTAAAACTTGCCCATACCGGTATTGCCCTGGCCTCTTCTTTTGTCATTCAGTGTTGCACGCATTCTAAAACAATATGCATTTCCTCACCTTTTGGGGGTGAAGCCAGACTTTGAGGCACCTGCTCCCCTACTTGGTGTAAACTTTGCTTGTGCCAATCAGAAACGAACACAAACAGGTTTTGGGCCCCGTCCCCTATGACACTTCTATGATGTCATAGTTGGTACTTTATGGGCCTGCCTGCCATGTGCAGGCAGGGAGAGGAGAAAGAAAAACGAAGCCTGTGTATCCTGTGTACACCCGTAACGAGCCTGATCACCTCGAAGCCTCTCTCTCAGCTCACGTGTTCAAACAGTTTCTACGTTTGCCGGTTGTTATGCGTTGGTTTGTATTTGTAAGTATCAGTTATTACTAAATGCTGCATCTTTGTTTATAAATATTGTTAGTAGATATTTTAGTCATTGTGTGTTTTAAGTTTCATTAACTCTATTAGCTAATCAAACGCTGCTCCCTTACCCCTTGTAATTATCCCCAATAAAACTTTAAATTGATTAATTTTAGTTGTGTGTGTGTGTGTGTCTGCAGTTTGCATCATGACCCATACTCTCCTTGCATCCCTTACCAATATAGTCTATTGCCACGTGCAGCCTGGTAAATAACAGGCCTGCATTTTCTTTCACCCCTGCGTGCCCGTGGCAATCCACAGAAAGCTTGTCTCATTCACCAGCAGAAGTTGGTACACTAAGGGATATTGCCTTACGCACCTTGTCTCTCTCATATCCTGGGACCAACATGGCTACAAAAACACTGCAAACAACAATCGCTTTTGTAAGTGTTCTTTCAAATAGGACCACGTTAACACGAACTTAAGTTTGTGCCAACAGCGTCCACACAGGGCAGTTAGCTCACAACACTTTGGTGGGCTCTGCAATTCACACCCCATAGTCCACAAGGCGGTGCAGCATAGACAAACCGTAAGTGGTGTTTAAATGTGTGTTCCTTAAAATATATTATTTAACACATTTTTAAAATACACCTCTACCCCGATATAACGCGACCAGATATAACATGAATTCGGATATAACGCGGTAAAGCAGCGCTCCAGGGGGGCGGGGCTGCGCACTCAGGCGGATCAAAGCAAGTTCGATATAACGCGGTTTCACCTATAACACGGTAAGATTTTTTGGCTCCCAAGGACAGCGTTATATCGGGGTAGAGGTGTATATCTTCTTTTCCCCTTGTTTAGACAGTGCTGTGTTTGAAAAACACCTATCACATTTTGGATTTTTCCACAGATTAATGAACAAAAACCAATCACCACCCCATTAGAGGCCTGACCATAAGAGGTGCTGGACATCCTCCACAGGATAATGGAAAGAGAGTCCTTAACACTTTGTAGAAGCACTCAGCACTTTGCAGGCCCTGGCCTGTGTCTACTGTCTTGTGCCACTTTAGATATCTTGTTTTAATCTTAAAGGGAAAGGACAAAACTGGAACTGAACCATTACTCACAACTCTGACTGAATCTTTGAGAGGTTCTAAGAAGTCTGGTTGATCTCTGTTGTCTTTGTCTTCACGTTCTTACACCTCTGCACATCATGGTTTCAGCCAGGACAGTGTTTCAAACCCAGAACTGGCAGTGTGGTTCTAAGCTCTCCTAACCTAAGAAAGGTTATTCAAGCAGAAAAAAAACGAGAAGTCCTTGTGGCACCTTAGAAACTAACAAATTTATTTGGGCATAAGCTTTCGTGCGCTAGAACCCACTTCATCAGATACATGGAGTGGAAAATACAGTAGCAGGTATATATACACATACACACATGAAAAGAAGGGAGTTGCCTTACCAAGTGGGGTGTCAGTCTAACGAGACAATTCAATTAACAGTAGAATACCAAGGGAGGAAAAATCACTTTTGTAGTGGTAATGAGGGTGGCCCATTTCAAACAGTTAATAAGAAGGTGTGAGTAACAGTAGGGGGAAATTAGTATGGGGAAATTAGTTTTTGTAATGACCCATCCACTCCCAGGCTTTATTCAGGCCTAATTTGATGGTGTCCAGTTTGCAAATTAATTCCAGTTCTGCAGTTTCACATTGGAGTCTGTTTTTGAATTTTTTTGTTGAAGAATTGCCACTTTTAAGTCTGTTATTGAGTGACCAGGGAGATTGAAGTGTTCTCCTGTTGGTTTGTGAATGTTATAATTCCTGATGTCAGATTTGTGTCCATTTATTCTTTTGCGTAGAGACTGTCCAGTTTGGCCAATGTACATGGGAGAGGGGCATTGCTGGCACATGATGGCATATATCACATTGGTAGATGTGCCCCTGATAGTGTGGCTGATGTGGTTAGGTCCAATGATGGTGTCCCTTGAATAGATATGTGGACAGAGTTGGCACTGGGATTTGTTGCAGGGTTTGGTTCCTGGGTTAGTGTTTTTGTTGTATGTTGTGTAGTTGCTGGTGCAGTGTTTCTAATGTGGCCTTAGCGGTATCCATAGGGCCGGCAGTGTCGCCATCTGGAGTGCCTCGCTCATGCGTCGGTATATTAGGTGCCGCCGGCCCTAAACCCTCTCAGTTCCTTCTTGCCTGCAACTACGACAGAGGGGCATTAGGACGGGTAAAGGAATGTACATGAGCAACATATCTTGAAGAACAACAGTTACGAAAGGTAGGTAACCATTTTTTCTTCTCTGAGTGCTTGCTCATGTCAATTTCATTCTAGGTAACTCCACAAGCAGTATCCTTGGAGGTAGGCTTGGAGTTCAGTTCACGGTCATGCAGCTTTCAATACTGCTCCGCGGAAGCCAGCATCATCCCAGGCCTGCTGGGTAATCATGTAGTGGGACGTGAAAGTGTGGACAGATTACCAGGGAGCGGCCCTGCAGATATCCTGGATCAGCACCTGGACCAGGAAAGCTGCAGATGAGGTTTGCACCCTAGTAGAATGGGTGGTGACAATCCCCAGTGGAGGCACCTTTGCCTCTTCATAGCAGAAACAGATGCAGGCGGTGATCCATTATGAAATTCTTTGGGCAGATATCGGACAGCCCTTCAATCTGTTTGCCACCGCAATGAACAGCTGCGTCAACTAATGGAATGCCTTAGTTCTTTTGAGGCAGTAGGCTAACGCTCTCCTGACATCCAGAGAGTGCAATCTACACTTCTCATCTGATTTATGAGATTTCAGAACGAAGACCAGTAAGAATATGTCCTGGCTGGCATGAAACTGTGAAACTACCTTAGGCAGAAAGGCCAAGTGCAGCTGCAGCTGGACCTTGTCCTTGTAGAACACTGTGTAGGATGGCTCCGAGATAAGTGCCCTAATCTCAGAAACCCTCCAGGCAGATGTTATTGCTACCAGGAACGAGACCTTCCACAAGAGTAGAAGGAGAGAACAGGACGCCAATTATTCGAAGGGGGAGCCGGGGAGCCTTGACAGTACGAGATTTAAGACCCACGGAGGGACTGGGTCATGGACATGAGGGTCGAGTTGCCCCAGACCTTTTAGAAATCGGACCATCGTGTCATGATCAAAGACTGACCTACTCTGGAATGGAGGATGGAAGGCCGAAATAGCGGCCAAGTGGACCTTGATAGATGAAAGAGACAGACCTTGGAGCTTGAGATGCAGAAGGTAGTTCGGGATCGATTGCAGCGAGGCCTGCTCGGGCCAAATATCTTGGTCCGATGCCCAGCACATGAACCACTTCCATTTGGCAAGATAGGTCACCCTGGTGGAGGATTTTCTGCTGCCCAACAGGACTTGTTGGACAGAAGCTGAGCATTCCTGCTCCTCCGCATTTAAACATGCAGCAGCTAAGCTGTCAGGTGCAGCGCTGCCAAGTTGGGGTGCAGAAGACTGCTGTGGTTCTGGGACAGCAGGTCCAGCCAGAGTGGCAGCTGTGGCAGGGCAGCCACCAAGAGGTCCAGCAGTGTGCCAAACCAGTGCTGGTGCAGCCAAGCTGGAGCTATGAGGATTACCTTCGCCCTATCCTGTTTGATTTTCATGAGGACTCTGTGGATTAATGGCACTAGTGGGATGGCATACAACAGAGCCCCCAACCACGGGAGCACCATGCCGGTTGAAAGGGGCACAGGCAGTTGAGGAAAGAATAGGAGGGTGGATCCTGTAATCTGACTGGGGTGCCATCCTCGAGCGCACTCTCAAAATGCCTGCCTCTGGCCCTCATGGTGTCTTGAAGGGCCGGGTTGAGCACATGAGTGAGAGGATGAGAAGCATCGTCATTTATACCCTTTGTCTCTGTCCTTTCTCCTGTAGGCACCTTGCCAAAGAGGCCCCCAGGATCTAGGAGTAGGAGAAGGCCGGAACTGCTTTCTGGCCTACTGCTGAATGTGGATGCCCAGTAAGTGTAGGGTGGCATGAGAGTCTTTAAGGCCATGCAGCCTTGCGTATGTCAGCTCAGAGAAGAGCCCCGTGCCCTCAAATGGGAGGTCCTGAATGGTGGACTGTATCTCTTGGGATAAACCCAAGGTTTGCAGCCAAGAGCTGCACCTCATTAGCACCACCAAGGCAACTATTCTGACAGCCGAGTCTGTAGCATCCCAGGCCATCTGTAGGGCGCCCCTTGCTATTGCTTTGCCCTCCTCCAGGATCGTGGCAAATTCTTGGGAGAGGTCCTGGGAGAGGACCTCCTTGAACTTGCCAAGGGAGTCCCACAGATTGAAATTGTACCTGCCCAACAAGGCCTGGTGGTTGGACACAAGTAACTGTAGACTGGGCACTGAGTAAATTTTCCTGCCAAAAATTTTCCACCCTACAGTTCCTGCCAAATTTGTCTTCTTTATTCTTAGGCATGTTGCTCACCTGGCCCTGCCTATCCCTTTCATTGGCTGCGGACACAATCAACGACCCAGCTGGTGTGTGAATGTAGAGATACTCAAGCCCTTTTACAGGGACATAATACTTCTTTTCCACCCGTCTAGAATTGGGCAGAATGGATGAGGGGGTCTGCCACAACACTTTAGCAATTTTGAGGGCCCCTGGGTGGACTGGCAGCGCGACCCAAGCTGGAGTAGCAGCCGATATTACATTAAAAAGGTCATCCGACTGCTCTGCCAACACTTTATCCTCCGAGTTTAGATTGGAAGCCACCCTCTTGAGGAGAGCCTGGTGCTCCGTAAAGTCATCGGGAGAGCTGCTAGTCTGGGAAGGGCCTGCCACCGCTTCATCCGGCAATGAAGACAATGAGGGCATCACAAAGGGAGGGGTTGGTTCACCTTCTCCTTCTGAGGATGGCTCCCTAGGCGTCAGCACCTGCTGTGCTACCCGTGTCAGATTCCGCACCGTGCTCCAAGCCTGGTGGGGATGGTTTGTCCAAGGCGGCCAGGGAGGAGTGGTGAGAGTATGGCACTGGCATCATGGGCATGCCCCAAGGGTTCCAACAAGGCCATTGTGCCGGCCACTGGCCCTGCTGCCATAGGTGACATGCCGGTCTCCAGAGCCGCCAGAGATCTATGCTTCCTTGACAAAAGGCTGAACTCGGACCAGTCACTTTCCGGGGACCAGAGTGGGACCATGGAAGCCTGTGGGTACGTATTCACTACCCGCCATATTGGCGGGTAGCAATCGATTTATCCGGGATCGATATATCGCGTCTCGTTAAGACGTGATATATCGATCCCCAAACGCGCTCACCGTCGACTCCGGAACTCCACCAGAGCGAGCGGCGGTAGCGCAGTCAATGGGGGAGCCACGACCATCGATCCCGCGCCGTCTGGACCCCAGGTAATTCGATCCAAGATACTTCGACTTCAGCTACGCTATTCGCATAGCTGAAGTTGCGTATCTTGGATCGATTCCCCCCCCCACCCAGTGTAGACCAGCCCTGTGTGTCTGCCGGCTTACTCTTAGCACCAGAGACTGATGCCTGGAGGGTGGGTACCGGTGCCTTTGCACAGAGCGGTACTGGGACAATGAAGACCGTTGCCCACGATGGTGAACGGTCTTGCACCAGTGGGGACCAATGCATGGAGGATCATCTAGATTATAGGGACCTGCACCGGGGTGATCACTGGCAAGAGGCTGGTCACTACTGGGAATGCAAAGACCAGTGCCTCGATTCCGGTGTCCCATGCCGCAGAGAGGGAAATCGCGAGCATGGTGCCAGAGACCTGGGTAGTCTGGTCGGTGACCGAGGTTGCAAGGACAGGGTCTTAGGTCATGATGTGGAATTACACCTGTGTTCTGGAGACCGGCAATGATCCACCACCCTTTGGGGTGGCCCCATAGCCGGCTTGCTCTTGCGTTGCAGGGCCTTAGCCACATCCAGCGCCAGGCGCGGAATATGCAGCACCAGCAGGCCTTTAGCCATCTGGGCAGCCTCAGGCATCAAAGGCCCCAGTAGGAGCCGGGATCCCCTACTGCTCCCAAGAGTTGAAGGCAGATCCCTGGTTGGGCTGGGGGTCTGACCGAAGCGGCACCCCCTTGCAGCTCCTATAGGCACATGGTCTGAACTGGGTCTTTTGCCCAGAGCTCTCTTTCCCTTTTTGGATGGCGCCAGGGAGCTTCTTTGTTTCTTTGTCTGATTTTTGGTCACCGTCAAGGGGGAACAGTGCCAGGGCGAACCCGGTGCCAGTGGGGCGCTCTGCCCCGACACCGAGGTGCTGGGCGTGAAGACCGATTGAGAAGGTTCTGACGCCAGATGAAGTGCAGCCTCCATGAGGAGGGCTTTCAGGCAGATGTCCCGCTCTTCCTGGGTTCTCGGACGAAAGCTCTTACAACAAATCCTGCACTTCTCCTTTGTGGGACTCTCCCAAGCACTTCAAACAGGTACTATGGGGGTCACTAACAGGCATAGGCCTGTTGCATGACTAACACAGTTTGAAGCCTGGGGAATGGGGCATGCCCTGCCCCAGGGCAAAGTCCCTGCCAGGACTCTAATTACTAAACTAATACCTAACACGTAACACTTAATGACTGAGAACTATATCTGAGAACTATATACAAAGAAGACAGTCAATGGGCTGTTATAAAAACTGCTAACACTCTTGCAAGGCAAGATAAGGCACTCTGACCAACCCTCAAGGCGGTAAGAAGGAACTGAGAGGGTGTAGGGCTTGCGGTGCCTAATATACTGATGGATGAGCGCGGCACTCCAGAGGGCACCACTGCCGGCACTAGAGATATCGCTAAGGCAAAAATCTCCAACGACTATGCACGTAGGCGCGCACACCTAGAATGGAATCAACATGAGCAAGCACTCGAAGAAGAAGCCTGTTTCTATTTTCAGGCTAACACAGTGAAAATCCTATTCTGTGGGCACATCTAGACCATGGATTCCTGAATACATTCACATTAGCATCTGAACTTGTGGATGCCTATCTGCAATTTTGAGGAGTCACCCACCACTAATCTGTCTGACTCTATCACTTAACCAAATACCATCAAGCAGCAGCAATAAAAGCAAAAATAGCTTTTTAAATCATTATTTTTGGCTTGAAATGCTTTATTCAACATTTGCTGGCTTTCTATAGTAAGCTAAACTAGTACTCTAGTTTAAGCACTCCACTGCCCACAAAATGTTTAAGCCTATTTTAAATCTCAGATAATTTGAGTGGCTGAAGTTTTGGAAAGAGGAAGTTAGTTTAAAAACAAAACTACAACGAAATCAAAAAATAACTTTCTACTAGGATAATATTCCAATATCAAAACTTTGGATAATACATGCTTCCAACAGTGACCAAGGCACCTATTAGCAGATAATGGGTTGTGTTGTATTTAAGACAGGACAAAGATGCACTATCACATCATATATGTTATACACCCAGATACTATGGCGATGAGCATAGTATAAAAACCCATATAGATAAACAATCCTGAGTAGATCTGCAAAACCTTTAAAAGGATATTCTTCCTAGCTTGAGTTCTCAAGAAGCGACAGCCTTTTCTTTCTTTTTATATTCATGTAGTACTCCCAAAAATAGGTACAGCAGTTTATCATGTAAGGGCCCAATCCAGTTCCCACTGACAACAAAGGAACTCTCTCATTGACTTCAGTGGGAGTAGGATTGGGCTCCCAACAAAGAGCTAACAATTCAGCTTCTCTCGTAAGCAACCCTTTTCATCCCAGGCACTATAAGGTCTGCAGCTGAGTTTTTTGTTTTGTTTTGTTTTTCTTTTCTTTTCTTTCATTCTTACTTGAACTATAAAAACAACAAGCCTTTTCTGTGCATGCTTCCAACCAAAAAGTGGGCACATTTGACTTAGATGCAAATTTCAGGGTACTCCAGAACTTTATGCTAACACAGATAAACATAAAGAGTGAATTGTCATTTACAGTAGTGTTTTTCCCCCATCTGTTTCCTACCATATCTTAGATCAGTCCACAAACATGGTTTGGCACATCTCGTTTCCTCATCATCTAAAGTCAAATTGCTTTTTTTATTATGAAAAACAATATCACAGAATAAAAAACATATATCCTTCTACAGTATTTTAGGTTCGGCATTGCTGACTCAGAGAACATTACCCGCATGTTTTCTTTGGCAACATACTGACTTGGGATTCACATTAAAGTGTTGGATTCTACAGAGTCTAACGAAAGAGGAGGTATTGTACATTAGACCAACCAAGAAGCTTTAATTTAAAAAAATGCTAAGCTTATGTCCTATTTATTATGCTTTCTTAAAATAAATGAATGCAAAAACCCAGCAGTATCATGTAAGTAAGCAACTTACAGCTATGGTATTGGCTATTTAGAAATACTCATTTCTACTGAGACAGATATGAGAGGATACAAAAAGTCCCTTTTTAATAGTCATCCTCATAATAAAATACCGAACATTAAGGCGATTATATATCAACATTATTACCCACTATATTGTTACACAGTTAACACTTTGGGGGTGGGGGGGGGAAGAAAGAAAGAAAATCCACAGCATTGAACTATAAATAGTACCCTTTAATGTTGTGCATAGTTTTGGCTTTCATTTACACAAAATATAAATAAATTGACTTGGGCTGTTGATTAATCGCAGTTAAATCACGCGATTAACTCAAAAAAAATGAATTGCGATTAATCGCAGTTTTAATGGCACTGTTAAGCAATAGAATACCAATTGAAATTTATTAAACATTTTGGATGTTTTTCTACATTTTCAAATATATTCAATTACAACACAGAATACAAAGTGTACAGTGCTCACTTTATATTATTATTTTTTTACAAATATTTGCATTGTAAAAATGATACAAGAAATAGTATTTTTCAGTTCACCTCATACAAGTACTGTAGTGCAATTTCTCTGTTGTGAAAGTGCAACTTACAAATGTAGGTTTTTTGTTACATAACTGCACTCAAAAACAAAACAAGCCCACTCAGTCCTACTTCTTGTTCAGCCAATTGCTAAGACAAACAAGTTTGTTTACATTTACAGGAGATAATGTTGCCCACTTCTTATTTACAATATCATCATAAAGTGAGAACAGGCGTTCGCATGGGACTTTTGTAGCCAGGTATTTACATGCCACATATGCTAAACATATATATTTCCCTTCAGGCTTCAGCCACCAATCCAGAGGACATGCTTCCATGCTGATGACGCTCATTCAAAAATAATGCGTTAATTAAAGTTGTGACTGAACTCCTTGGGGGACAATTGTATTTCTCCGGCTCTGTTATACCCGCATTCTGCCACATATTTCATGTTATAGCAGTCTCAGATGATTACTCAGCACATATTGTTTGTTTTAAGAACGCTTTTGCTGCAGATTTGACAAAACATAAATGAGATTTCTAAAGACAGCTACAGCACTTGACCCAAGGTTTAAGAATCTGAAGTGCCTTCCAAAATCTGAGAGGGATGAGGTGTGGAGCATACTTTCAGAAGTCTTAAAAGAGCAACACTCTGATGCAGAAACTACAGAACCCAAACCACCAAGAAGGAAAATCGACCTTCTGCTGGTGGCACCTGACTCAGATGATGAAAATTAACATCTGTCGGTCCGCGCTGCTTTGGATTGTTATCAAGCAGAACCCGTCATCAGCATGGACACATGTCCTCTGGAATGGTGGTTGAAGCATAAAGGGACATATGAATCTTTAGCGCATCTGGCATGTAAATATCTTGCAATGCCAGCTACAACAGTGCCAATGTCACCTGAAAGTGAGAATACCTGTTCTCACTTTCAGGTGACATTGTGAACAAGAAGCGGCCAGCATTGTCTCCTGCAAATTGTAAACAAACTTGTTTGTCTGAGTGATTGGCTGAACAAGAAATAGGACTAAGTGGACTTGTAGGCTCTAAAGTTTTACATTGTTTTATTTTTTAATGTAATTCTTTTGTACATAATTCTACATTTGTAAGTTCAACTTTCATGATAAAGAGATTGCACCACAGTACTTGTATGAGGTGAACTGAAAAAATACTATTTCTTTTGGGTTTTTTTACAGTGCAAATACTTGTAAACAAAAATAAATATAAAGTGAACACTGTACACTTTGTATTCTGTGTTGTAATTGAAATCAATATATTTCAAAATGTAGAAAACATCCAAAAATATTTAAATAAATGGTATTCTATTATTAACACTGCAATTAATCGCACAATTAATTTTTTTAATCACTTGACAGCCCTAAAATTGACATATTTATGGAAAAATTATCCTCACGAGAAGCACTTCAGATCTGAGATGCCATAAGAATCTCAAGTGTTGACATGTTATGTTATTAGCCTTAAACAAAAACATCTAAATTAATGCACAATCAGTTGCAAGTGAGAACAACAGACCTTCTACATCTACATCTCATTTCCTTAATCAATGGTGCAAAATTTCTGAGAGTCTTTGCTCAAAATTCTGCTTATGATAACAAACATTGTGTGCACAAAAATATTAGGGTAAATTTAGATATTGATCACCACTGTGTCATCAGTTTTCCAATGATATTACCAGGCGCCCTTTAGATACAGATCATGATACCAATGAGTCGGGGTACATTGGTCAGGCCATCTGAAACTCACTGTTAGGCCTGGTCTACACTAGGACTTTAATTCGGATTTAGCTGCCTTAATCCGAATTAACCCTTCACCCGTCCACACTACAGAGCCAGTTAATTCGAATTAAAGGGCCCTTTAAATCGATTTCTGTACTCCACCTCGACGAACGGAGTAGAGCCTAAATCGATTTTGTTAATTCGAATTAGGGTTAGTGTGGACGCACACCACCGAATTACTGTGTTTAAGTTAATGGGGTAGTGTGGCCGCACACCACCGAATTAATGTGGTTTAAAACCGAATTAAGGTGCTTAGTGTGGCCGCGCACAATCGAATTTATACAACCTGTTTCCCAAATTCGAATTATCTAAATTCGGATTAATCCTGTAGTGTAGACATACCCTTAGATACCAGGGAGCCTATTGCTGACTGGCCTTGGGTTGCAATTAGTGTCACACTGTCTGACCATGTTTGTAAAGTTGATGGGGGCAGTTCATTGTAGTATGAGCTGTTTTTTTATGGTCTTCATGTTTGTTTTCCTCTCTATTGTCTTCAGCGCACTCCTAAATTATTCATTTTCCTATTTTGTAGTGACTGACATATGAAGATTTAGGGCGGACAATTATTGCACCTAAGTAACAGGAGCTCATAGGCGATACACTAGCCCGCCTGATCATAGGACAGTGAAATGGCTCCTGGATCTACCACCCCTTTTTAGAGAAAATCTTTCATTGGGGTGAGAGGTAAGGAATGTAGAGGTAACTCTCTTCTGGGGACTGGCAGGGGTGGCGGAGGAGGGAAGGAGAGGGAACAGGGCTGGATGTGGGGTAGAAAGGGAGGGGTCAGGGCTTGAGCCAACAGAGAGGAGTAAGGTGTACGGTGGAAAAGGCATCCCCCTCCAGGGCGGTAAGGGAAGCAGGGCTGGGTGTGGGGAAGAAAGGGAGGGGTAGACCAGTTCAGATATAAAGATCTGGGGCTTGATTCCTGTGACAGTTCTTACTGTGAGTCAGTTTGTTACCCCCCTGCCTCCAACGAGAGGGGGGCCGCTTGTGATTAACTGGGTGTCAGCTTCCTGACACTACCAGCCAGTTAGCCACCCAAACACTCTCCTCAGGGCTCTGCCAGCCCTCACACTGCCTTACAGGTTAACCATAGGTTGACCCCAGTCCCATTTCCCGTTTGAAATGTTCCCCTATACTGTCCAGGCCTTTATCTACTGAACACTCACAGAAATACCAGGTTTCCTGTCCCCAGTTTGTTTGAATGAACTCAGGATCCACTCCTTGCATAACACCACAGCACTGAGATATATTTATAGTGAAAACAACAATAAGTTTATTATCAATGATTCAAGAGATAGTAAAGAAAATGGAAACAAATAATGCCTAGCTATGGGGTAACTAGACAAGTGGGGCCACACCCCAAACTAAAGAGACTTGTAGGAAGTAGCCACAGGAAAGCTGGTCTTGATCCCCCCTGCTGGGAGGGAGACCCATCTCCCCCTGACCTACACAGGGCCCTGGGCTGGGACCCAGTGGAGAGGGAGGGCCCGGATCCCCCTATCATCCCTTCTGGCCTACCAGCTGAAAGACCAGCAATCTAGCCACTAGGTCACGCACAGAAAACCCTAACACAGTTTCATTGACCAGTTCTGTAGCAGGGCAGTGGCCCCACTCTGGCTAGGAAAGGGTTAAAAGCCGGCTCTTGGAGAGGGCTGGGGTTGAAAGCAGCCAAGGGAGGCTGATTGGGTAGGCAGCTGCAGGTGTGGCCACACCCAATTAGGGTCCAGCTGGCCCCGATAAAAGGGCTGGGAGCTAGGCAGAGGGAGTCTCACTCCAGAGGTGGAGTGGGAAGGACCTGGCTGCTGGCTAGAGAAGGATATCTCAAACAGAGTAGTGCTGGGAAAGGACAGGCAGAGCTGGGGAGCTCTGGTCAGGCAAGTCCCCAGGCTGAGGCCAGGCTAAAAGGGCCCGTGGTGGTACTGAGGCTGCAGCGGTGCAGCCAGGCCAGGAAAATGCAGCAGGTCCAAACCCCCTTGCCAATGATGAGCGGCCATTTCAGACTACAGTTTGCCCCTGAGAAAAAGGGCTAGATGAAGACTGGCAGTCGGTCACTGAGGAAAGGTGGGCTTTGGGGAATTGGGGTTCCCCAGGGAGGGGAGGATCCCATAGTGTGGACACACTGCTGTGGGGCAGTACCCCAGAGAAGGGCACCGCGGGACAGGACGGATGTGTGGCCTGAACTAAAGGGTGGTACTAGAAAAAGGGAGAAGCAAGCGGCGCAGCAAGGGAGACACTGGCCAGCAGTAGGCGCTCAGCAGGAGGCGCTCAGAAGCTGGAAGAGCTAATTCCCAGACCAACCAGCAGGAGGCACCGCACCGGTGAGTGCTCCACCACGCTATAAGTTCCGAGAGGTATTCTGTGTCAAAGGGTACGTCTTCACTACCCGCCGTATCGGCGGGTAGCAATCGATTTATCCGGGATCGATATATCGCGTCTCGTTAAGACGTGATATATCGATCCCCGAACGCGCTCACCGTCGACTCTGGAACTCCACCAGAGCAAGCGGCAGTAGCGAGTTGACGGGGGAGCCGCGGCCGTCGATCCCGCGCCGTCTGGACCCCAGGTAATTCGATCCAAGATACTTCGACTTCAGCTACGCTATTCGCATAGCTGAAGTTGCGTATCTTGGATTGATCCCCCCCCCCGCAGTGTAGACCAGCCCAAAGAAAGCATAAAGGTTCTGTTAGGAGACGCACACAAGTAAGCATTGTAGGACAGCATCACTGATAGAGTAGACTGAAAGCAGAAAAGGACAGGACTATGCTATAAAGAGCCTTGAAGGTAAGGATCAGAAGCTTGTATTTAATGTGGTGTATAAGTAGAAGCCTGTGAAGGGATTTTAAAGAAGGGTGATATGGTCTGAATGATGGGGCAGAAACTATGCTATTCAAAACACTACTTAGTAGCATTTTATATGCTTCTTCCTATAAAACATCAAACCCATTCTCTATAGCATCTGTGGCAGAGGGCCATTTATTGGACAATGTTGTTTCTTGCAAAAAAAAGAAGTACACGGCCTTCCCTTTCCCATATCTTCATGTGTTTCTATAGAAATTGCCTTCCATATAAACAGCAGCATTCAGTAATACATGAAAAAACAAATAAGGTATGTAAACTTGCACCTACAGAACGTTTTCTTTCTGTAGAAATTTAAATACAGTATAAAAAGATCCATTGCATATAGAATAGCATTAATAGTTTACCCCTTCTTCAGCATGAAACCACCAAAGCCCTTCTTTGTCTATCCTGGTCTCCTTTAAATAGCATAGTGGATTTATAGTTGTGGAATATAGGGTCAGTGTCTACTTGGTAGATTTGCTGCATATATAATGAATGCATTCCTCCTCAACTGATGGGTCTGTGACTTTTAGCAGGCAAGAGAAGCAGTTTTCTGCTTAAACCTGGGCCCACCTATGAAGGAAGAGGCAATGGGGCTAAGCTGTTAACATTTGGACTGGGATGAGAGAGGTCAAATGAACACAACCCCCTTGTGTCAGGTGAGGCCTTGTTATGACTTGTCTATTCTGCTAGTTAAATAAAATACCTTTTGCTAGTAAAATTGTGGCCCTTAAATCTCAACTAAGCAATATCCATCACCAATTAAGCTTTCAAGTAGTGTAAGCTATGAATGGTATTTCTAAGGTGCTTTTATAATTTTACATGGCATGTGTTTCACATACTATATGTCTGGTTTCTGTTGCCAAATGTTTACTTTTTATTGGAAACCACTGGAGCATTGTAAATGTATGACAACCAGCTATAATTAAACAGTTTAGTTAAAAAGATAATTTCTCACTTTAAGAATAAGGAGGCCAGTATGGATTGAATTTCAAAGAAGTTTTAAATATTGTAAAAAGCCAGCAGATGGCACCTAAATGCAAGCAGCCAAGTCCTGGAGGATCAACAGCCTAGAGGGGCAAGAAGCCGGAGGATTCCATGACAGCCAGGAGGAACCAGGGGGCAGGAGTGTGTGCGCACACATGGGACCTCTGTGGAAAGAAGAAAGACTGTTTTTCCCTGAGTGCGGGTGTGCGTGAGCCCAGGGAAAAGGGCTGTGATGAACACTGCTAGCCTGGGACTTGTGGTAAGCACTTCGATCTGAGGACTGCATGTGTCCCAAGGGCAGGTGAAGGCCAAGAAGCTGAGGAACAGCACCCCACCAGGCTGGAGGTCCAGAATGAGCAGCCACCAAAGGAGCAATGAACTTCAGCAGCCTAGCGCAGCACCGTTTTATGTGTACATCTGGTGGCATTAAAGGCCTCAGGTTGGGGATAAAGGTTTTGGGCACCTCTGGAGGTGGGGGAAGGAATTGTGCTACTGGTTCACGGTCTCACTGTTCTTATTGTATTCCCTTAGTTTCCCATCCCTATTGCAGCCCTTTGGTCTGAACTTATTCCCTTGCCTCATATTCTTTTATATAAATGGTTACAAACTCTGTGTAACTGGGTTATATCTCAGGAGCTCCCATACCCATGTCAGCTAAGGGTGCAAATGCCCAACCTAGACAGGAATAGGTGCAGGCTCGCATGCTTTACTCCAAGTGGTTGGAAGAGCTGGCTCAGTTTGACTCCCAGATTGTACATTGCCCAGGGAAGCAACACCAGAATTCCGATGCCTTGTCCTGGAGGCCTGATTTAGGAGAAAATGAACCGGAGGTGGAGGTGTGTCATTCTCTAAGGGTGGGGTGGGGAATGTCAATCAAGTTTGTAATGCTCAGAGATACAGAAAAGGTCAGTGGATCAATAGACTGGCATAGGAGCCAGCAGAAAGATACTGATATAGAGAAATTTATAAGATGTGAAAAAAACTGGTAGCGGTGAGTTCCAAGAGGAAATTCAGCATCATCCTCACCTGAAAAGGTATCTGACTGTGGATGGCAACCAGCTATAGTTATACAGTTTAGGTAAAAGGATTTGTAATTTCTCACTTAAACAGGGAGGCCAGCTCCAATTCCAATATGGTTGGAGTTTGAAAGAGGCTTTAAATATAAATCCCCCTCTGAAATCAAGTAAAACTGAGAACTTGATAAGAATGGATCTTTTAATTGACATGTGCCCAAGGGGCAAATATAAATCATAGTGTCATTGATACAATATGAGTATTTATTACTAATGTGTGAACTCTCATAATTACTGTTCACAGATTTTGAATTAGATAAAATTGGTAAAATATTACTTAGGTTTTGAATATGGGTGCTTTATCTTACAGTGATGTCACACACACAAGATGGTTTTTGGAGACACTCTCACGCATGACAGAATTACCAACTTGAGATTTCTGCGGGAATTATGAAATTGTAGCACTACATCACTCGATATAATACACAACTGGAGTGAACAGGAGAGGTTTGCAAACATTGTTAGTTCCACAAATTTGGGGGGGAGGGAGCGGGGAGAGGGGTTTTTAGCATCATAGTAAGATCTGTTGGCAAAATGTGTTTTGCTTTTTCTGTTTTGTTTTGGGATAGACATGACAAAACATGTTATCCTTTACTAACATTTGCTCTCACAAGAAAAGCAGAGAATTACAGAAAATCTGCAATTATTTCAATCAAGATTCCATTGATGCCAACTGGCAAAGGGTTTGTTGTTCTGCAACAGCAACTTCTATGAGGCCTGACAAACTCACTACACCAAATAGGTTGCTGTCCTAGTATTTATCTATAAAGAATATCATGTGGGATCTTAAATGAAAGCCAGGATCATGCTGGTTATTAATATAGTTTGTATGAAGGAGTAGCTTCCCACCCCCAAAAAAGGTAAAGAATTGATTTTGCCAGATACAGCAAAGTATATTCCTGTCTGCCTAGGTTCTTATGGAGAATAAGCATTGTAAATCAAACAAAATGGGAGCTACACTTGCATGTCAAGTCAACAAGAGGATGTGAAGACAACCTGGAGCCAGCACACCAAAGAACAAACAGGGGGCATCTTTATTCTGAGGTCAAAACAATGAATTTTTGGAAATATAAAAAAAAGCTGAAAGCCATTGTGGTATCCATTTACTGAGGAAACTCCCTGTAGGGTGTAGGAATATTCCTGAAAACTTGGATCCTGGTTTTGACTGAAAACCAGCAGCTTTGTCAAAGACTGAATCCTTGGGAGAAAATTTACTTTATAAAATAGGAAGTGTAACCATTAATAAGTGTAGAGCTGTGTCATAAACAGATAGTTAAGGGTTAATGCCTCTTTTACCTGTAAAGGGTTAAGAAGTTCACCTAGCCTAGCTGACACCTGACCAGAGGAACCAATGGGAGGACCAGATGGTTCAAAGGGAAGGAGGAAAGTTCCCTTTGTCAAAAAAGTTTCACTTTGGACCGGAGTGGGAAAGCTCCAGAATTCAGCCTCTTATTAAGTAGTGAGTATTAGTGAAGGAAATAAATAGGTTTATGTTTATTTCTTTGTAACCTGTCTTGTGCAATTAGAGGAATAGTCAAATTGGGTATTTTGGGTATTTTTTTTGTGTGTGTAACTAAGGGTTTGCCCAGGGGAACATCCTCTGTGTTTGGAATCTGTTGTCTGTGAGAGTAGCTGGTATGCTAATCTCTCCCAGAGGGTTTTCTTTTACCTTTCTTTTCTTTAATTAAAACCCTTTTCTTAATACCGGATTGATTTTTCCTTGTTTTTAGATCCAAGGGGGTTGGATCTGGATCCACCAGGAGTTGGTGGGAGAAAGGAGGGGGGATGGTTAATTTCTCCTTGTTCTAAGATCCAAGGGGTTTGGATCTGTATTCACCAGGGAATTGGTGAAGAGTCTCCCAAGGCTACCCAGGGAAGGGAATTAGCACTTTGGGAGTGGTGGCAGCGGACCAGATCTAAGCTGGTAGTTAAGCTTAGAAGTTTCATGCAGGCCCCCACATTTGTACCCTAAAGTTCAGAGTGGGGAAGCAGCCTTGACAAGCTGGGATTGCATTTTTTGTTTTGTTTTATCCGTTTCCACCCCTTATCCTTTCTCAGTATCTTTAAAATCATAAGAACGGCCAAACTGGGTCAGACCAAAGGTCCATCTAGCCCAGTATCCTGTCTTCTGACAGTGGCCAATGCCAGGTGCTTCAGAGGGAATGAACAGAACAGGCAATCATCAAGTGTTCTATCCTGTCTCCCATTCCCAGATTTGGCAAACAGAGGCTAAGGACACCATCCCTGTCCATCCTGACTAATAGCCATTGATGGACCTATCCCCCATGAACTTATCTAGTTCTTTTTTGAACCCTGTTATAGTCTTGCCCTTCACAACATTCTCTGGCAAAGAGTTCCACAGGTTATCTTAATCTTTGAAAATAAACTTTTTGTTGCTTTCACTCTAAATATATTTAGTGCTGTAATGTTATAAAGGACCTGATCCTGAGTTGCACTAGTCAAGCTGCATGTACACTGTAACTGATAGTTACTGTAAGAGTCCTGTGATGGGGCTGGATACTGCAGTGAGTGTTGCGAGAATTCGGGGGTTATTATTACGCTCACAAAGCAGAGTAATTATTCCAGAATCAACATCACTTTTATTCTGAAATAGCGTCAGCATGGGGAGCTACTCTGGAATATCTATTGCAGATGAGCTATGCTGGTCAATTTCCCCATGTAGACATGGCCTAAGAGAGTTAATAAGAAAATATAGACAGTTATGTCCTTAATATGCTAAGAACACTCAGCTTTATATAGCCTTTCCATCTAACCCTGAATGGGAGAAAATGGCAAGTGTTTACAAGAATGAAGCTCAATCAAGATAAAATCAAAGTACTCTCTGTGGGAAGCAACTGAGGCCAACAATTTCAGGAGCGACTACTGATTGTGGATGCCCAACCTGAGCTGCCTTAAAGGTACTCAATTTTCACAGAGTGACTTCTCAACACTTTCTGAAAATCGGGCCCTTCAATGTGATCTACATTGAGCAGATAAAAGCTGAGGTACTCAATCACTAGTTACTCTTGAAAGAACTGGTGAAATTACCTTGGTACCCTTGGCTAGGGGTAGCTGCCATTTACTATTTACAGTATTGCAGCTTAGGAGCCTTGTTAGCATCCAGGAGCATCCCTGGATTTCCAAGAGCATTTTTTCCATCTGTATCTGGCAAGACAATTGTGACCGTTACTTGTAGAAGTAGTGCTTGCTACCATCATCCATGTCTTTGCCATTTCAAGACCACACTATTGGAGAGGTCTGCTTGAGGCTACATCTTGACACAGCTCAAAAACGTAAGCTATGGGAGTATGAAAATTTCAGTGTTTAGCAGTGCCCAAGTGAAACCAATTAAAAGAAAGAGTTAGTCAGTTTATGGCCAGTCTATGGATTTGAAATTATTTGTTTCAAATTCAATTAAACTACCAACATCTCCATCTTCAAATATTTGGCTGTTATTACCCTTTATACATATACTTCTGAGTGAAACTATTTTAGGGATATTTATCCTAGCTAAAAATAAATGAGCATTTACTTCTCAGCAATGTCAACCTCTAATTAAAACCAGTTCTCTGGCCAGACATTATACTAAAAAGAAAAAGCCTCTAGTAACAAAATTTTCATTGTTAAAGCAGAGCTGTTCATAAGCAATTATACCTTGTCAACTCTAACAGTTAATCTAACCTCTTCAGTGACACCCAGTTATTTTTGCACTGAACATCCTGATACAAACCAATAATTATGTCCCTCACTTGCTATCTCCACTGACATTGATTTCCAGACTATAAAGACATAGGCACATAAGCTCATAACCTTAAGGTAACCACAGGATCATTAAGGTGTTATTTTTTTGAAATATGACATTTATTTCTGAAATGGTTTGATCATTCATTAACAAACATTTAAATCTTCTCCATGCTTGTATTTATTCTGCCATTTTAATAACTGCTACTAATAGACTGATACCAGCAATAGGAGACCTTTCCATTGTATGTGTCATCTTTTCACTTGCAGTAAGTCATTTAAAAAAATAAATTAGTACCATAATGTATAAACCACAACCAAGGTACAACTTATTAGCTCCTAACTTGTTTTCTCCAAGGAGTACTGGGCTGTTTCTCACTGGAGAAAGGGGGCAGCACAAAATTGCCAATCAGGGGTTGTAGAGGTACGGACTACGGCCCCTCCCACCCTAAATTTACTTGTAGAATAGGTCATGTTACAAACAAGCATTAAAATCACCTTAAACTAAACTACTGTAACTACTTACATTTCTATTGTTATACACACATTTAGAAGTAGAATGCTAACACAAAATTGGAAAAGACTGAAAGACAGATCAGAAGAAATTAACAGTTAAGAAAGGTTTCCCTCTTTATTGTAGTACAGTAGAACCTAAGAGTTATGAAAACCTCAGGAATGGAGATTGTTTGTCACTACTCTGAACAAAACGTTATGGTTGTTCTTTCAAAAGTTTACAACTGACTGTTGACTTAATACAGCTTTGAAACTTCACTATGCAGAAGAAAAATGATGCTTTTAACCATCTTAATCTAAATGAAACAAACACAGAAACAGTTTCCTTTCTTTTTTAAAAACTTTCCTTTTATTTTTTTAGTAGTTTACATTGAACACAGTACTGTTCTGTACTGTATTTGCTTTTTTCTTTTTGGGTCTCTGCTACTGCTGCCTGATTGCGTACTTCGGGTTCCAAATGAGGTGTGTGGTTGACCGATCAGTTCGTAACTCTAGTGTTCATAATTCTGAGGTTCTACTGTATGTCTGTCTATCTCCAAAATAGGGATGAAATTAGCTGTGAGTTATTAATAGGGAAGGCAAAAATAGACAACCCTGTATTTTTAAAGAAACAAAGATGGGTAAATTATGTATACTATTACTTTAAATGAGACTCCATAGGCTGGAAGACATTTCTCACAACAGCTGCATCAGAGGATGCTTGCAATAGACTTTCTAATGTTTAGCAAAGGTGTAAATGCCAACAAGTAGCAGCTTTGCAGATCAGCTTGAAATGAAACATTAAATTATTTCTGCTTATGATGCTTATGTTGCTCTGGTCTTGGATTCTTATTGACTATACACATTTGTGAAATTCAGGTTTTTAGCCAGCTACCTAAAGACCTCTTCAAAAACACATATTTTAATGCTTCCTGATATCTCACACTATGACATGATTTTTCCAATATGAACTAGGATTTCCTCTGCACTGTGGAAAAGAGAGAGTTGATTTTAGGACAATGAACTGCGACAAAGTTGTTTAACCGCCTTGATCTGACACACGGTGAAAAATGGAGCCTAAAAGTTCATCAAGCTCCTACCTCTTAAATTTTCCTAGCCAGTGTAATGGCTATAAGGAATGTCACTTTGGTGGTTAAGATGTATAGACATGGATCATCAGCTCTAAATAAGGCAAATGGAAGAAGCTGAAGGACCCATATGAAATCATGGAGGACATATTGTCACATTTTGGGGATTTAGCATAAGTTGCAGCAGTAGGTCAATCTAATCAAACTGGCTAGATCACTTACTGAGGTCCCTTCCAGTCCTACGCTTCTTCAATTCTATGATTCACTCCTCTTAAAAATGCATCTAAAAGTAATATGAATGGGCTCAAGCAGTCTCCCTTATCTCCTCCCTCACATACTTAAAAGTCCTTTTGACAGGTTTTCCCCATCATCTGATAAAGAAGGCAGAAAACCCCAATTAGAGTCATGCTTTGGACCTGTGGGGTGATTGACTGATTACATCCCACTCAGAGGGGGCAGAGCTAGGTAACATTTAAGGCTTATACGAGCCTGAGGGAACTCAGTAGAGGAGAGAATGCAGAGAAGGCAGAACTCCCCTGCAAGGAGAGAATCACAGAGAGCAAGACAGGCTCTTGTGAGGGAAGTCCTGAGGGAAGAATGACAGCCAACTTGGCAATCTTGATGTAGCCCTGTGAAAGGGCAGAGGACCTTCTTGTTTACCATTGATTGGATCTTATTATCTTGGCCTTTTGATACCCTGAAAGGAAACAAGATGAGAAGTGTTTTGGCCAAAGGACTAAGTCACAGAGCACAAAGGCAAAGGACAAGCTGGTGCAGGACAGCAGAAGCAGCCAAAGGGAGTGCTAGAGGGGCAGATCCGTATAACGCCAACTTCTTATGCAAGGAGGCACTTTTACCACGAGTAGAGACTGCTACAGTCCTTAACTCTTCTTCCTTTGCAAACAAAACTGATGCTCTAGGCCTGGGGTGGCCAACCTGTGCCTGAGAAGGACCCAGAATTTGCCAATGTACATTGCCAGAGAGCCACAGAATTATGTCAGCAGTCCCCATCAGCTCCCCCGCCACGCCTACCAGCTGCCCCGCTGATCAGTGCCTCCCCTCCATCCCTGTGCCTCACGCAGCATGCAGGAGGTTCTGGGAGGCAAAGAGAAGAGCGAGGGCGCGGCAGGCTTGGGAAAGGGGGTGGGAAGGGACAGGGCCTTGGGGGAAGCGGGGGCAGGGCCTAAAGCAGAGGTTGAACAGTGGACATTGGAAAGTTGCACCTGTAGCTCCAGCCCCAGAGTCAGTGCCTATGCAAGGAGCCGCATATTAACTTCTGAAGACAGGGCCGGCTCTGGCTTTTTTGCTGCCCCAGGCAAAAAAGCCGCCCCCCACCCCCGGCGGGGAGCGCGGCAGGGGAGGGCGCCGAGCCTGGCCGCGGGCCCGCTCTCCCCGACCGGCCGGAGCGCCGGGAGGAGGGCGGAGAGCCCAGCCGGGGCTCCGCTCTCCC
>NW_020664368.1:4180044-4246452 GCF_002925995.2 Terrapene triunguis
GAGCGCCGGGAGGAGGGCGGAGAGCCCAGCCGGGGCTCCGCTCTCCCCGGCGGCCAGAGCGCCGGGAGGAGGGCGGCGAGCCCGGCCGGGGCTCCGCTCTCCCCGGCGGCCAGAGCGCCGCGGGGAGGGCGGCAAGCCCAGTCGCGGCCCTGCTCTCGGGCCGGAGCGCCGCGCCACCCCAAGCACATGCTTGGTGGGCTGGTGCCGGCCCTGTCTGAAGAGCCGCATGCGGCTCCGGAGCCACAGGTTGGTCACCCCTGCTCTAGGCAGAGCTGCAAATGTTGCATCTAAGCAATGTTTCTTTAGTTTGTCTCCCATTATATACTGCTGTCTTGTCAACAAACTTCAGAACGATACATTTTCTATTAGAAATTTTTCCATTAATTCATTTTAAAAAAGAGATTGCAATTAGGGTTACCATCCGTCCGGGTTTCCCCGGACATGTCCGGCTTTTTCAGCTTTAAATGGCCGTCTGGGGGGGATTTCTAATAAAGTAGAAATGTCCGGGAATTCCCCCTTCCCCTCATGCAGAGTGCGGCGCAGCTGATTGGACGGCTGGGCCTGATTGAAAGCCGCTCGCAGCCACTGGGGCCTCTAGCAGCCAGAGCCCCTCCTCCTCCCCCGCTCCCTCCTCCCCCACAGAGCAGCGTCACAGTGTTTGGCTGCACCTCCCTCGGCCTGGTGGGGGGGGCAGGCAAGGGACAGGGAATGGGGGGGTTAGATTGGTCGGGGGTTCGGGGGGGCTGTCAGGAGAAGGGATGTAGAGAGCGGTTGGGGCAGGCAAGGGACAGGGAATGGGGGGGTTAGATTGGTCGGGGTTCTGGGGGGGCTGTCGGGAGAAGGGGGTGTAGAGAGCGGTTGGGGCAGTCGGGACAGGGAGCAGGGAGACTTAGATAGGGGGTGGGGTTCTGGGGGCAGTTAGGGTGGGGGGGGTCTCAGGAGAGGGCAGTCAGGGGATAGGTAGGGGGTAGGGGAATTCTGAGGGGGGCGGGAAGTGGGAGGGGGCGGGGCTAGGGCGGCACCCCGTGTCCTCTTTTTTGATTGTTGAAATATGGTAACCCTATTGCAATAGTCTTTATCAATTATTTAAAAAAAAGAAAAACACCTTCACGCATTTGAAAACAAAGTCGATGGAACAGACTGCGACCAGTTAATTTTTTCTGTGACAGCCTGTTACATAGGGATAATGAGGAAGGAATGGAAATGAAGAATATCTTTAGACCAGGGGTCAGCAACCTTTCAGAAGTGATGTGCCGAGTCTTCATTTATTCACTCTAATTTAAGGTTTTGCGTGCCAGTAATACATTTTAACATTTTTAGAAGGTCTCTTTCTATAAGTCTATAATATATAACTAAACTATTGTTGTATGTAAAGTAAATAAGGTTTTTAAAATGTTTAAGAAGCTTCATTTAAAATTAAATTAAAATGCAGAGCCACCTGGACTGGTGGCCAGGACCCAGGCAGTGTGAGTGCCACTGAAAATCATCTCGCGTGCCGCCTTCGGCACGCATGCCATAGGTTGCCTACCCCTGCTCTAGACAAAGGAAATCTCTAGGGCATAACCTTGGTATGTGTGGAGGATATGTATTCCACTAGCATCTTTTTTTATATTAATCTGATCACTGCACTCCAAGATTTTGAACTATTTTATTCCCTTAATTGTTTTCTGGTCTCCTTCCCCACATCTACATTTTTGTAGTTTGCTGAGTCCCTTTTAGTGACCAAATTTTCACTGAAAAAAAGGATTACAGCAACCAGGAAATTGAAAGTAGGTCAGAGGCAGCAGTGATGGGGGCGGGGACAGCAAAAGGACTTGAGGGGGAAAAGGTGAATGGTTCTCTCGATTCCTCTTATAACGAGGATCTATTATATTGTTTGATTAAAGTGCCCTGATCAAGTTGTATTAAAGTTTTAAGACAAATTTAAAATGACAAAAAAAACAAGGAAACCCAGACACATGAAGAAAGCATTCTTCCATCAGTGCAGTTTCAGGATACTGAATGATCTCTATTATAATAATCAATCCATTGTGCTCACAACAGCTCACAATTTTAGTCTTTCTGACAACAAAAATAAGGTGCCAAGTTTCACTCAAGGGCCCCGATTCTGCAATTGGGTCTGTACGGGCAAATCCTGCACTGATGGAGTGCCTCGCTGACTTCAATGGGGTTCCATGCAGGTGCAAGGATCCAAATGCAGAAATTTGATTGCAGGATCAGGGCTTCAGTGAAATATTAAAGCACAATTTAAATTAAAGGTTATGACATTTATATTAATGAGGTAAATGATTCGTTATTTTCCTAAATGCAACACTATTTTTTAGAAACTGATTAAAAAGACAGAAAAAACTAACTAGATCATCAAATACCATCCCTACTGCAAACCCATGATATGGACTCCAACAATAAAAGGCATTCTCTTAAATAGATTAAACTGATAATTACTCTAAATCTCCACAAATATAAAAGTAACCAGGTCATCAGTTTATAACTGGGAGTTGTTTTGTGAATTCTCATCCCAACTCAAATTCTGAGCTAGCAAAAGCCTTTTATGCTATTTCTGCTGTGCTTTTTCCTTAAAACAGGTGAGGTCTTGTTCTCCAAATAAACAGAAGATAAGAGAACCGATTAAACATTCACCATATTGTACATACCCTGTTAAATCAACTTGCATAAGGGATACTGTGATAAATGCACATGAACTTTCCTTTGTTCTTAAAGCTCTCTAGAAACAACAACAACAAAAATACAAGAGTACACACAGACAGCAGAGTTATAAACAGAGATTTTTATTTCTAATAGAGTTATTGCCAGGATTTATGGTAAAGTTTTAGCTGAAACAAGCAGCTAAGCCTCATGCAGCTGAACTCGACTTTTAGCCTTAACGTAAAACTGACAAGAAGAGGTGTGATATGGTACAAGATTGACCATAAGAGTCATGTAAAGCAACATTTTTAATTAGGCTATACAGCATTCCATTTAAAAAATCTGACCACTTTTTCCACATACATTAATACTGGAAACCAAAAGTCCTAGTTACATGATCAGCATCACTCATGCAAGTATTACTATTATTCAGTAGCACCCGAGATATGCTAAACACTTTTGAAACACACAGAAACAGGAGCAAAACCAAACACAAATGTTCACTTATTTTGGCTTTATTTTTACTTCTACCTATATAATATTACATACCAAAACAGCTAAATTGAACGAATGGTATTTTGAGTGCTTGCCTTTGCAACCTGAAGTTAGGAAATGCCAGACTTCAGAATGCTCGTGCCACTTTAATTCAGCCCCCTTGCGCATATACATTTTGATTGTCTTCTAATTACATAATCACATACAGTAGAACCTCAAAGATATGAACACCAGAGTTACAGTCAGAGTAGTCAACCGGACACCATGTGAAATCGGAAGTAACCAATCAGGAAACAGCAAAGAGCAAAAAAACAAAAGAAAAGCAAATACTGTACTGTGCCTGTATTGCATCTGGGCTGCCTGTCCCCACCCCCACGTGCGGGGCACCCACTTACAGCAAGACGCTGGGGCTGCCAGCCCAAAGCATCTAAAGCCAGCAGAGCAAGAGCTGCACTGGGGTCTGTGCTGCTTTCACCCCTCCTTTCCCCAGTGAAGGGAACACGCTGCTTACAAACTCATGCCTGTGCTGAGTATGGAGATCACTTGCTGCTGAAACCTGGCCTGGGGTGTGAGGTGCTGGATCTGGAGCCCGAACTGCACTTTGTTCAGAGTTACGGACAACCTCCATTCCCAAGGTGTCTGTAACGCTGAGGTTCTACTGTACTATTTTCTCCACTGAACCCATTCCTCATTCAGTGCACAAGATGGATGGTGCTCCACGAATGAGGCAGCTGTTTAATATTAGTTTTTATCCTCATCATGCAGTGTGCCTTATTTACTGCACATCATCCAAACCGTGTATTGAACACAGAATTGTTCATTTCCTAATGATCTATTCTAAGGTGCTCATCACGATAGAAGCTGAGTGGCTTAAAAACACTAATTTTATCTGCATTTCTCCCCTGTGAGGTATTATTCTTCCCATTTTACAGATGAGGACGAAGAGACTTGCCTGAGGGGTCTCAGTGAATCAATGACAGAGCCAGGATCAGACCTCGAGATATGACCTCTGGCTGCCCATCCCTGTGCTCATACCTCCAGAACACATGCCTTACTGCCAGAGCAGCCGAGCATTCACTGTTCCCACTGACTTTCGCTGAAGCTGCAAGTGCTCAGATCAGGACTCAGGTGTCTCAAGTTGGGCACCAAGAAAATGGGGGACACACAGTTAGTGCCTCCCTACCAAAATTTTACTTTAAGTGATTGGTTCAGCATCACACAGGAAGCCTCTGGCAGAGGCAGGAATAAACTGAGTTCTCTGCGTGGCATTCATCTGCCTTATCCACAAGAACATACTTTTCCTTCCTGCAATCCCCTTCCTCATTCTCTACACATCTGCCTACCTCTACAATGAAGGAAGCAAAGTTCCTACAGACAAGAGCCTCAATGACTACACAACCATAATTCATTCCCAAAGTAGCATCCATCCTTTGTTATCCCAGAGGACTGGGGCCGTTTAGTGAGTCAGAGAGATGGTTGTTGCGGAGCGCGCAGCCTGGCACTTCACACCTCATCCCTATTCTCCTCCCCGAGTTCCCAGTGGTGCAGTGGGACAGCAGCACAGGACCAGCCTTAGATCAGAATGTGCATGTTCGGTCATAATTTTGACAAACTGCCAGAATGTTGCTGACAACATACCTTAAAGAAGGAAAATGTCTATTTTCAATAGTTTACTGTATATAGTCGATCATAAGCCGGTTTGTTTATAAGCCAACCCCGCCCCCCCCCCGATGGATAAGTAAAAATGGAAAATGTTTATAACCCCTTCATAAGCCGACCCTATAATTCAGGGGTCAGCAAACTTTGGCTCCCGGGCCATCAGGATAAGCTACTGGTGGGCCGAGATGGTTTGTTTACCTCGAGCGTCCGCAGGCACGGAGGTAAACCTAAGTAAACAAAGTGTCCCGGCGCGCCAGCTGCTTACCCTGACTGGCCGGGACAACAACTGGTGGGGAAATTTTTTTGAGGGGAGACCCCACCACTAGCCCGGGACCCCCACACTCTCCCCATCCCATCCCTTCCCACCTTATCTGGGGAGGGCCAGGGGAGGATGTCTCTGACCTGGCTGGAGCTGCTCCGGCAGGCTGGGCAGCGCGGCCGCAGCATGTTCCAGCGGGCTGGGCCGGGCGGTATGGCCGCAGCATGCTCCGGCGGGCTGGGCGGCGTGGACACAGCCTGCTCTGGGGGGCGGGGCCAAGCGGCATGGCTGCAGCCTGCCAGCCCCGGAGCTGCAGCTGCTTCGGAGGCTGGGGGGAGAGCAGCATGGCCAGAAATGGAGAGATTCTGGCCCCGCCTTTTCCCTTCTGTCTCTGCTGCCTCTCCTTGCTCCCTCTGTTGGGGGAAGGGGCTGTGTCCCACCTCTCTCTATATATACCTGTGCACCTTCTCTGGTGCTTCCCTTTTTTACTAAAAAAATTCGGCTTATGAACAAGTATATACAGTATATCTCAGCTAAACCTGAGTGGAATTGCGTGGGACAAGATGACAATTCTCTGGTCCCGCATGTCTCCCTGCTGAATTGCAAAGGCCTGTTCCAAATAATGGAGTTGACTGAGCTTTTTTTTTTTTTTTTTTTAAAGTTACATGATTCTTTTATAATGAAAAGTGTTAGGCAAACTGAATATCAGAGTTGCTACTAGCTGCCCCTATAATAAAAGAATAACTATCCAAGACTCTTGGCGTCCTTGACAAATTAAAAATGCAGTTCAACAGCAGGTGGCGGCAGCAGCAATCAAAGGCCAGACAATGCATAGATCTCAATCCCGCCACAGTGAATTGGGTGCTCTAGCACCTATGCAGCACCCACCCCAGTCCTCCTCCACTTCCACAGACCTTATCCAATTAAGGTAATACACAGTGAGGCTGTATTCCCTTTGCCACAGGGCCCATCATCTAGGGCAGCCATTACCCAGAAGCAAGAAGGAGCTGCCGGGGTCAGAAGTAGTGTGGGGGCAGACTCCCACAGCCTTTACTCCTAGAGGCAACCCCTGCCTTTACCCTCAATGATACATGGAGATAAACTTTGCAAGGGAATCTTTGTGAGGATTTCCAGGGAGAACGTCCTTTTATGAAGCTTTACACGCTGTGGGGGAGGGACAATGACCTCAAAAGAACATTTTTTCCCACAGTTTACAACTCTCAAATGTCTCCATTCAGCTCCTCAAAACCCTAACCCGACACAAACCTCAGCCATCTTCATGCCCAAATAGAGGCCTACACATTTGGACTACTTGGAATCCTAATTACTTCAAATGAGTAAATAATTCAGGATATAGTGCATCTGTCACATTAGCCTCTTAGTACTCATTAAATAGCCACAAACAGATTGAGATTTCCTCAAATATTTTATATTTAATTTATTCACTAGGGAGTTTTTTTTGGGAGAAGGATTAAATCTATGGATTAATTGTACTTTGCTGTGAGAATTCAATATAATCTTTATTAGGTTTTTCTGTAACAACCATCAGTGTAGGTAAAAGCACTGACCAGGTCGCATGCCGACAGCTAGACTAGACTCCTCATCACCTTTTTCCAGTTCTAAAAATTTCTCCTAGGTTTGCAGAGTCACTGTTTGCTTTGGTTTTTAAAAAAGCACTCCAGCAATGGAGTTAGCAAAAAAGGTGAGTCAAGCCGCTGCTTCAAAATCATTCGCACTTTGGCTCAGTCCAATCTCCTCTTGTAGCATGTGCCAAAAACCAATTCCCTTGACCAAGAAAAACTTGTTTATATTCTCATGGAATCCTTCCTGGTTATTAGCAGCAGATGTGTCCCACAGAACTGCAACTAATTTGGCGAGTCTTCCATAGAAGTCAGGCTCTAATGTAGCTATGTCTTGATCCATTAATGGCTTGGAAAATCATGCCCAGGACCTTCATTTGTTACCAGAAATGAACTAAAACAACACAGGACACAGAGCATAGGGGTGATGTGCTCTCACTGGCTAGTATTGCTGAAAAGACAGGCTGCTGGATTCTACACAAGATGGAGCCCTCTCTAACCCAAATACAATACACTACAGTAATCCAGTCTATAGTGGTATATCTTCACTGCAGAGTTAACCCCAGCTCTTACTCTTACCCTAACCTGGCTCCCCTCCACACACACAACCCAAGACTGGTGGTGCTTTCAATCCAAACTAGCTGGTCCATCTTTGGGTATAGACTAAACCCCACGTGCTGCTTTCACTCAGGCGGGTAACCCGCCCACTTTGCAAGGAGGATGTAGACTAAACCACTCAAGTGCAGATAGTTTCCCAGTGCTTCCCACAATTCCCCCCATATATCCAGACAGACAAAACTTCTCCCACAATTCACTGGGAAAAATCATGGAGTGACACAGCCTACTGCAGCACTAAAAAACAAGAGATACGCCCCTGAAATTCCTACGACACACACAGGTGAATGCAGCACCAGTGAGGACACAGCAACTCAGATATGGCTTTGCAGTGTGGCTACTCATCCCCAGGCTAGGCTAACCCTGAAGGACAAACACACAGATGACCGTGGCCAGAGCCTCCTCTGGAAGGAAGGAGTGAAGTCTACTAAAAGAAGATGAACTTGGAAGAATCTGTTTCTCACTTCTGTCATTGCCTTAATCAGTTCCTCCCTACTTCTAAAACAGCTAGAACATGGCTTCTTCTCTGACTGGAATCTCTGTTTTGTGAATCATAAAGTTATATTCTGTGTAACTGGAATATCTGTGATTATACATATTTGGCTTTTGTTACTCAGAGTTAAAAATCCCTTATGAATACAGTATGATTCTTGGTTTCCCAGTATCGTCAGAGTTTTCATTCATACTTTCCACAAGCTCCAGAGGATTGTAACCAAAACCAATCGTCATTTCTGCTTTGTCTTTCAACCCAAAGATTTCACCAGCACACTTCTCTGCTCTTAACTTTCTGGCATTGTAAATACTTTTTACATCAATATCTCTTCCCTCCTTTTTCTCTTCCTGTTTCTCCTGTACAGATTGTACCTCTCTCGGCTGACATTCTTGTGGGGATCTCCACCACCAGTTTTCAGTATCACACCCTAGAAGAGAATCGCCATAGTTTAGTGAGAAACATGGACTGAGAAGGCAGTGTTTGGATCTGTATTGGATTTGAGCTAGATTTTAGGTTAGAGGATGCAACCAAGCTAGGGTTTGAGTTGTGATCAAGACCATGCTGAAACTTCATCTTGAATGTTGGAAATCACATTATATCAACTGTTCTTGCAAGATTTTGTGTGCATCTGAACTGAAAAATAGGCCTGATTTTGTATCAGATCCAGAGATTGGAAATTCAAAATTCTTCCTAACGTTCAATGAGCTTGAAAAAAAGGTTCTGGCTTTATCAATTGCTAAGATACACTTTCGTTGTTCATGGTTATTTTTCATACTCCTTGCACTTTTGTATATACACTTTAGTACATCAATCAACTTATTCCTCATTCCGAATTAATCCATTTTATGTCTTGCTACATTTTAATTAAATGAAAGCTCCCCTTTCCCTACCTAGTTTAAAAGCAGCATTAACATGTCCCACTAGTTCAAAATCCAAAAAATCAGTACTTATTCTAAGTCGAGACCATAAAATCCAAACTAGGGTTACCATATTTAAAAAAAACAAAAAGAGGACACTCCACGGGGCCCCAGCCCCACCCCAACTCCGTCCCTTCCCCGTCCCGGCCCCACCCCAACTCCGCCCCTTCCCCAAAGTCCCCGCCCCAACTCCGCCCGCTCCCCTGAACGCTACGCCCCCCTGCTCCTCCCCCTCCCCTGCTTCCCGCGAATCAAATGTTCGCAGGAAGCCTGAAACAGGCAGGCAGCAGGTAAGCTGGGGCTGGGGCAAGGGGGCGCGGCCCAGTCCGGCCCCCCCGGCCGAGCAGCTCTGGCCCTGGCGTCTCCGGCCCGCCTCGGGCCCTGGGGCGCCGGCCCCGGTTCCGGTCGAGCGGCTCCAGTCCGTCCCGGCCCCGGCGGCTCCGGCCCTGGCGACTCCAGCTCAGCTCGGGCCCCGGGGCGCCGGCCAGCAGCCGAGCACCCCCAACCCCGGTCCGAGTGGCTCCGGCCCGGCTCGGGCCCCAGTTCCAGCCGAGCGGCTCCGGCCTGGCCCCGGCCGAGCGGCCGAGCACCCCCAGCCCCGGTCCCAGCGACTCCGGCCCGGCTCGGCTCCGGCCCCAGTTCCGGCCGAGCGGCACCGGCCGAGTACCCCCAGCCCCGGTCCCAGCCGCTCCGGCCTGGCTCGGCTCGGGCCCTGGTTCCAGCCAAGCAGCTCCTGGCCGAGCACCGCCGGCCCCAGCGGCTCCGGCCCCGGCCCCAGCCCGGATCCAAGCCCCATGACCCCTCCCTATTTTCCCGGACATGCCCGGCTTTCTGGAATTTCCTCCCAGACGGGGATTTGAGGACCAAATAGCCGGACATGTCCGGGAAAATCCGGACGTATGGTAACCCTAATCCAAACCAACTATTCCTCATACTCAGATTCTAGGAAAATTCTTTTATGAAAGTTTCTTAAGTATTAAACATCCTTGTAAGCAGCTGAAGTACTGCACATATATAGCTTAGCAGTCAGATCCTACTAGACTATTCACACCTGCAGTTGCACTTTAACTACGGGAAGTACAGATCTATCCAATAAGACAGTGCTATAGTGGTCCTGATAATTACAATACGTAGCCAAAGGCTCATCCTGGGTTCACAAGATACAGAACATAGCTATTAAGGGGACTAAATTGTACCTGTATCTTCAGACACAGTGTTTATATTTTACATGCTCAGGTTAAAAAAAAAATCATCTTAAAAACATTAAAATAAAGTTAGAGCTTCCTAATGTTGTCAAAAGGCTTATAATTAACAGATTCAGAAGAACTATTGGAAATATCAAGTAAACTTTGATCAACTATAGAAAAGAATAGGTTTTAATTGTTCTCTTTTTTCTGTTTAAATATTATAAAATGAGCCGAGAGACCACTCTGAGAGGTTGATGAAGATTCCAATCTGTTAATTGTGAAACCACATCCATATAATTTAGAACTGATTGCAAAATGGTAGAATATTACTATTATAAGTGTAATGCCCTTCAGAATATCAAATATTCCTTCTGCCAGAGACAGATGGCCTTTAATCGTGTGCTTCAGTTCACCCAAGGCATGTCCATAAGATACCTCAACCTTCAAATAACCCTCACAAACTATATACTGGACACATGGTTCTGAGACAGAAGGATGAGATATCCTGGTGCCCAATCTGAAAGAGAGGTTAATAAATATGTATACCAGCAAAAAACAGCTGTTAATTTGGGAAAATCAAATATAACAGGATGTTTCAAATGTAGTGTTTGCGCCTTAAAGTAAATCACTGAAACATTAAAGCAGAACTTTAAAAATAGTCATATTTATCATCTAGGATTTACATTTTCATGTCATTCCATGTTTATAACAAGCAGATTCTATACCCAAACAACAAGCTGACATCATTTGTTATTTTATACCATGTATATCAGAGTTGATAGCTAAAAACAAGATGACCTGGCAGCATTACTGAGCAGAAATGACAGGAAGAAGGACTAGAAAAAACTATTTTAATAGATTTGTTGGGCAATTTAAGTTATACTTTTCCTAAGAGAAATTAACATTCATACTGCATTAATTACCTTCTTCCACTATGCTACTGGTTGCTAAGCAACAGCATCTGTCGCTATACAGTCCACCAAAAAAAGCAGACACAAAACACTATGTAGTAGAACACTAAGAAACAGAACACTTAAGTGTTGTGCTCAAAGGTTATTTTCAACCTGGAGAAAGCAATGTAATTTTAATGTAGTATACATGTAAGATTCAAAATCTGAAATTCAAACAGGAACGAGTTCAGGCCAAAATTTTCTGACGTATTCCTAACTTTGTGCACTTCAGCTTTTGAGTGTCTAAGATGAGATATTTCAAGCCTGATTTTCATGAGTGTTGCATACCCACAGATCCCATCAATTTACGGTGAAAATGGGTGTAATCAGTAGCTGGGAGGGGGAATACTCAAGCAGTAATTGCACCAAGGGGAGCACCCAAAAACTGAGGTACACAAAACTAGTGGACACTTCTGAAAATTTTGGCCTCAGCTTTTACTGACAAATGTATAAAAGCTTAGTATATGGCATGTTCAAGCCATATCAACTTCAATGAATAAGGGTAATTACACAGCAGTTGTCAAATAAGAGCCTGGTTTTGACTCCCAGTAGGGGACGGAGAAACTGGCTTTCAAGATAATTAAGTTACACCCAACACTAAACTGAAATGAATTAAAATTAAACCGGATGACTAGTTTTACCTGTCTTGTTTGTCACTTATCCAGAGAAAGGAGACATGTAAAGGATATCTGAAAATTTCAAGAAGGAAAGCCATGTGCTTCCTTCCTCTCTCTCTTCCTCCCAGGGCCTTGATGACTTTCCTACTAGAGAGGTAGATCTCTGGAGGTCTCAAACAGAAATGGGTTGTTATCCCATAGTGCAGAGATCGGCAACCTTTGGCCCACGGCCCATCAGGGAAATCTGCTGGCGGGCTGGGATGGTTTGTTTACCTGCAGCATCCACAGGTTCGGCCGATCGCAGTTCCCACTGGCCGCGGTTCGCCGTTCCAGGCCAATGGGGGCTGCGGGAAGCCGCGGCCAGCACATTCCTCAGTCCGCGCCACTTCCCGCAGCCCCAATGGGAGCTGTGATCGGCCGAACCTGCAGACGTGGCAAGTAAACAAACCGTCCCGACCCGCCAGCGGATTTCCCTGACGGGCCGCGTGCCAAAGGTTGCTGATCCCTGCCAGAGTGCCTCAGCAAAGGAGAGTGTGTTCAAACATCATTCACCTACCGCAAGGTCAGAAAGCTGAGAGGAAGGGGGACTGGCCAGTTACACAGTTACAGGATCCCAACCAAAGAAAGTGCAGGTGTTGGGAAAGGATTACAGGAAGGCAAACAAATTCCAGGGTAGATTGTTAGCAGGAGCAATATTACTGCGAGCTGCCATGGTTACTAAGAGTATTGACCAGGTTGTATAGAGACATAAACCATATCCACTAACTTGTGACAAAGTTACTTAAAAGTTGCAGTCTGGACGGGGCCTTTAGAACCAACATTCAGGGCCAACCAGTGTTATTTTTTCCCTTTTTTGAAGCTGAAACATGGATCACGCTACATTTTCCAAAAAAAATTCAAATGTTTTTGTGCTAACGAGTGAAAAAAATTGTGTACAGCTGCTGCCAGGCAACCACACCCACAATCATAGTAGTCTTTGTATGTATCAGCATATCTGCCTTTAAGACTTCATACACTGTCTGAGAACAATATTATGTCCACTATCCTTTTAGCTGAGAACAACACAATTTGTATTAATCACTTAAGGGGATTTGTTGGTTGTGAACAGATACTAATTCTAGAGGTCCAGATACTGACCATGGTGCATTCCCAGGTCATGTTTGGAATAACAGAGCAATTAAAAAAAAAATCAAACCCTGTTACTAGCTGTATGGTGCCACATGCCATTATAATCCCCAACCAATATACATATCATGCCTTTTCGCCGTTTGTCTGGACATTCCCCTTCTCTGAAATGATGAGCCTGGAAAAAAGGAGACCAAGTACTCTGTCTCCCACCAATAAGTGCGCCAACGACCAATGAGTGGTTCACAGATCACAGCTTGGGAACTTCCAATATAGAATATTGAATCTAAAACAAGAATCACCACCTCACTGTTAAGAATTTAAAGGCACATACTCTATTTTGAATTTTACATGTTGTTCACTGGCGCCTCTACACCACTCAAGATTCTCCCCAAACTCCTGCATCCCATTTCTTCAATCTGCAGTTAGACAGAAAAGGTATCAAAATGTACCTGTAGGAACAATTACAATACAATGGAAATTCAAATTGAAAATCACTTACAAACTGTGAGAACAAAGCTCTCTGGTTCTACATTTTCCTTACGCTCCCTTCTTTTTCTTCAAAGACCTCTGTCTCATGCAAATATGCTGGTTTTACTTCAGGTGCCTCAACACTATTCACCTAAATTTCTTCACCAAGAACTTCATCAAGCTCAGAAAAGTGTATGAATAAGGGAGGAGAAGGAAGAAAGCAAGAAGAGCTAGTACAGAATCAGGTCATGTCAACCTATATGCTTCTCCAGCACAACGGTGTCTAAGCACTTGACAAGCATTAAGGTACTTATTTTCATCACATCACTGTAGGATAGGGAAGTTTTTTGTTTTTTTTATCCTGATTTTACAGATGGGGACAAGAAGCTGGTTTATTAGTGTGTTTTTTATGTTTATTGTTTTTAAGATTGATAAGTACTGGCACCTATTTTACTTATTCTTCTCAGAATATAGTCAAGTGGAGAATATGTGGATGCAATATAAGTTTATAGGAGGTGCTACTATACTATACAGCTGTGTTCATGCTCTGACTGAATAAGCAAATAGTTTTGATAATCTGTGTACTTACAGTTTAAATTTTAAATAAATCCTATTAGATATAATATATCCCAATGAACATATCCCATACAATATATATTCTTTCATTAGGTTATTGGGTTTTCTTTCTATAATATAGGGGTTAACTTTTGCGAAATGTTTTAAATCTGTCATGTACAAGTTGGAAGTGCTTCATAGAACATTAAGGGCACACTCTCTATTCTGTTGTAAATAACAAGCATTGCTCAAAATAGGCTTCTGGAGGAAACAGAGGTGAACATTAACATTTGTTGAAAGACTGTTGTTTTTTTCCCAGTGTACCTCAGAAAAAGAGTTATACTCACACAAAAGATACATACAGACTCCAGAAGCACTGAATGATTATATTGTCAAGATTCTGGAAATGAAGAAGTACATTGAAATATAACATATGTGTTTCCAATATCTTGAATTCTATTATTGCTAAAGTTATTTCACTCCCCAGATTCCCATATTATTTTGGGTGGAGATTTTAACCTCGTTATTATTTGAGTAATACAAAGGAGGGCAAGTTAAATCATGCTTTCTGTAAAGATTTCAATCTTTGGAATCAACAAAGCAGAAAGATTGTACTTTTTTCTCCCCCTTCCCACACAATTAATTTTCTACAAATGATTGTTTATTTTTAACTTCCTGGTATACTGCATATCTGTCAGAACTTGTTCAGCTATAACAACCAACATTGTTATGTCAGGTCACTTCATTCTCTCTCACACACCCATACCACCTTCCCTCCTCTTTAACAAAATGGATCTGGATTTTTTTTTTATTATTAATATTTTTTGCTGGAGACTTCGACCTTCTTTTTTCTCTCTCTGTGATCCAATGTTCAAATAACTTAGTTTGTCTCAATAAGAGCTCTTCTTTCTGATTGAAAAAAAATCCAAAAAAAAGTAACTACTAGAACTGAGTAAATACAACAAAACATATATGCAAACATTTGGACCAAAAACTAAAATGTTTTTGGTCTCAAGAACATCTGTGGAAAGCAAAAGACTTAGTCTGGGAGCACATGTAATTCCGTGGGCAAGTTAATGATAGAAAGGCAAAGGTGGTCATTTGATTCATAAATATCTAAATGTCACCCTCTGCAGTATGCAAGGGGACTTGCTGGTCTCTCCAGCTCCCAGTCCTCCAGTTGGTGAATAATAGAATTTCATTGGAAATGGGTTGTGTTGGATATCATTCAAAAGCCCTTTCTCCCATGAACACAATGATATCAAACATGACAAACCTAGAACAATTATGTATATATGCAAGGAAATGTTTAGAAATCATCTTTTTAAATTATACTTTAACATGGGTCTGTCAAACATGCAGCCCTCACAAAGTTAAATAGTGGCCCTCAACCAACAGTACCGTGTTATCTGTTAATGCTCAGAACATGATACCTGATTCATTTTTTAAATGTTACAATTACTATAAATGGAAGGAGTGTGTCAAGGGCAGGTTTATACATTTTGCTGCTGCGCACTTCAACTTCCTTGAAGATACAGCAGATGGCAAAGGTATTCTTCATACTACTTTTATGAATGGCTATCAGGAGCATATTAATGGGGACCAGTCCCAGCCTCAAGTGCTGTCTGGATCAGCAAAGAACATTTCCTTGAAGGAGCGTCCTGATTTCATGGCTCACTTACTTTCCTACCAATGTCCAAAAATATGGTAGCCAAGAAATCCAGTTTTCAGTGAAGCAGCAGTTAAATTGACTATAACAGAGCTTTCTATATTCACTAGCCCTGTCCTCACTTGTGCAAAGGTGGGATGCACTCCAGAGGTGAAAAATCACTCAGCACGGCTTCAGTTGAAGAGCTAGAAGACAGACCATCAAATGATCCAAACACCGAGGACATATCATACTATACTATTTCATGAGAAATGTAGTTCCAACATAATCAGCCTTTAACTCGGTACTACACAAACTGCCAGAGCAAATTGCCTGGGTATGCATCGTGACAATCATACCTGCTAGCCCCACTGATCACTGAGGTCAATTAACATTTCTTATGCAGTTGAAATGCATGAACATATACATCTGCGGAACTGAATCAAAATGTGTTGCAACACTAGATAAGAGCCTTCATAGGCCTGTTTAACAGCTAATAATGTCCGTGATGATCTTCGTGGACATTACACTCTGTGTCCTGGCGAACTACACATATTCTTCACAGCAATATGTGCAATTGGCTCCTTTGTTCATGGCACTGTTATCCCTGAGATCTGGGGGATTTTGTACAGTGACAGTACTGTGAACCAGATTCTTGCAGAGAAAAAGTTGTGACATGCTATAGATGCACACACCAGGGGTGAAAGTAGAAATAGGGACTTACCGGTACAGGGCTGGGTTGGGGCCAGCTCTGACCCCCGGAAGGGGAGGGGCCTCGGGCGGAAGGGGCGGGGATGAGGGGGGTCAGCGCCAGCCCCGGCCCGCCCTGTACCGGTAAGTGCTCTCCCCCTCCCCTGCCGGGGTAGCAGCGGCAGCTGGGGGCTCCGGCAGCAGTTTAAAGAGCCCAGGGCTAGGCCACTGCTACCGCCCCGGGCCCTTTAAACTGCTGCCGGAGCCCCCGGCTGCCGCTGCTATCCCAGGGCTCTGGCAGCAGGGCTCCCGGGGCTATTTAAAGGGCCCGGGGCTCCCCTGCTTCTACCGCCCTGGGCCCTTTAAATAGCCGCTGGAGCCCTGGGGTAGCGGCAGCGGGGTTCCAGGGGCTATTTAAAGGGCCATGGCTCCCGCTGCCTCTACTGCCCTGGGCCCTTTAAATAGCCGCCGGAGCCCTGAGGTAGCTGGGAGCCCCAGGCCCTTTAAATTGCCGCCTGGGGAAGCCGGGGCGTACTGGCTTACTTGCACCTCTGGCGCACACCCGAACACTCATTGCCTTTCAACAATATTACCTAGACGTCGTCTTTGAAAAACACACTCGTGTTTTAAGTCATCTCCTAAAGGGTACAGGACTTGCAAGATAATTGCCACATATCCGCATGTTTTCCAAGAAGCAGACAAATGGAGAAGAATTACCACCACCAAGGAATGCAGTTATACCTGCTATAAAGGGCAAATTATCAAGCAATGGAATGGCTCCAGGATGATCAACCACATCCAAAACAATGCTCCCCCATTGGGCATGGATAGGTCTTGGAGGATGGACTGATTTCACAAGTTATGTGTCAATCAATCATTCAGCTAATCAAATGCATGTATGCAAAGAACAGATGCTCACCATCCTGCAAATGTTTGGCCAGCAGCCTGCCTTGTACAGAGATGTGCAAGTGCGGTGCGGGCAATGGTCAGTGTGAAAACATGTCTAGCGCTGGTGCCCTCGATTGAGATAACACCGATGAGGACTTTGATGAATAAATGTTTTCAGTCCTACATATGAAAGCTACCTTCCCCAGGATTACCAAAAATCAGTGTCGTTTTTATGTAAGCAATGCATCCATATTAAAGTATAATTTTAAACAAAGTTGATTTTAAACATTTTCTTGAATATATATCTACATAATTGTTCTAGGTTTGTAATGTTTGGTACTAATGGTTCATGGTAGAAAAGGCTTTCAAATGATACCCAACTCAACCCATTCCAGACAAAACTGTATTATCAAAATTTCCATCGATAAAAGGACCTGGAGCTGGGGGGGCAGCGAGTCCCCGCTGCCATGCCTCAGAGGATGACACCACTGAAATTATGATTCTGTACATTTTTACAAGCCAAATGGCCCCTCCCTTACCTTTCTATCACTAATTCACCCCCAAAAGGAGATTTTACTACATTATGCTCCCAGACTAGCTAGCGAATATTCAGCCTTGCTCAAGTGTTTGCATTGCCATCTTGAAATCTCAAATTTCCCTGCTGTTTACAAAAGTTTCAGTCATGCAATCGGATAGGTTAAATTTAAGATATTAGTTGGGCTGGGACCTGCCTCCCTGAGAGACTGCCTCTCTCGGATATTATCACAGCTGTCATCAGGGATGGGACTGTTGTAATAGTTGGCGCCTAACAGGCCTACCCCAATTGTGAGCTCAACTGTGGGGAAAGTGGAACATTTTATAAACATGTATCCAATCACCTACGTTAATGGGAAAAGGTACAAAAGGGAGACACACTGAATTAGCCCCCCCAAAAAGCCTACTCATATAACTCAAGGACTGTGTTAAGACCATGTCTGGTAAATAAAAGAAGTGGGGGACCGAAATTATGGACCAAAATTGGTATGTCGGAAATTAAGACTAACTGGTAGACAAAATAATAAGAGGATGAGATATTTTGAGGTCCATAAAGAGACAGTTTAGGAAGAAATCATTACATTAGTTAATTAGATGGCTGGTTCAGAAATGGGTGAACTGCTTCACCATCATAGCTGCCATTCCCACCCCCACTATCTCCTGGGACTCCCAGATCCACCATGACTCCCCATTTGGCTTTCATTGTCCTGTCTCTGAGATATGTCCTGACCAAACCAGATCACATGGAAAGAGACCACAGATGACATCACCACCTCTACTGGATCCAGCTAAATCTCAAATACTACCAAAGATGCAAGATGTGGGTTCCTGATACTGAGTCCTTTTTTTTTCCCCACCCTATTGCTCCTCTTTCTTCTATCTCTTTTTGTCTTCTGTTTAATAAGAATCTGGCTTAGCCAGCCAAAGCCATCTTGTTTGCAACACCACTGAAAGCCTGTGACCCAGAAGGGCAGCCTAAAGCAATCTCCTAAACAACTTCACTCTGGTAAAAGTTTGCCAGGTCTCAGAGTGGCTGATGAAACCATGCACTGTTCCCGTGTCTCTCCAATGGTGAGGCTGCAAGAAAGAGTCAGCTCTTGGCAGGGGGCTCAGGGCTTCTGCCCCGCAGGATCACTGGGACTCAGCACTTTAGACCTGGCGGGGAGCGCTGGGACTCGGGGCTTCAGCCCTGTGGCTCTGCTCCTGGTTTCAGCCTCTCAGGGGGCGCCAAGGCTCTGGGCCTTAGCTACAGGGGGAGAGCTGGGGCTGAAACCAATGCTCCCCTCATACCTAAAGCCCTGAGCTCCAGCATCCCCCATGGGGCTGAAACCAACAATGGAGCCACAGGCCTGAAGCCCCGAACCCCAGCATCTCCCACAAGGCTGAAGCCCCAAGACCCAGTGCTCCCACCCTGTGTCTGCAGCCCCAAGCCCCTGGGGCTGAAGCCACAACTGTTAGCCCCAAGGCAGTACAGTATTCGCTGCTGTCTGATTGAGGACTTCGGGTTCCACAGGGTGTCCAGTAAGTCCATAACTCTGGTGTGTTCATATCTTTGAGGTTCTACTGTACTACTTTGATCGGATTTAGCCCAAATTTGTTGATGTTATGGACATTGTCATAACTATAAAGGGAAGGGTAAAGCCCTCCTGTGTACAATACTATAAAATCCCTCCTTGCCAGAGACTCCAAAATCCTTTTACCTGTAAAGGGTTAAGAAGCTCAGGTAACCTGGCTGACACCTGACCCAAAGGACCAATAAGGGGACAAGATACTTTCAAATCTTGGTGGGGGGAAGGCTTTTGTTTGTGTTCTTTGTTTTGGTGGTTGTTCGCTCTTGGGACTAAGAGGGACCAGACATCAATCCAGGCTCTCCAAATCTCTCTGAACAAGTCTCTCATATTTCAACTTGTAAGTAAACAGTCAGGCCAGGCGTGTTAGTTTTATCTTTGTTTTCTCAACTTGTAAATGTACCTTTTACTAGGGTGTTTACCTCTGTTTGCTGTAACTTTGAACCTAAGGCTAGAGGGGGGTCCTCTGGGTTCTTTAAGTTTGATTACCCTGTAAAGTTATTTCCCATCCTGATTTTACAGAGATGATTTTTACCTTTTTCTTTAATTAAAAGCCTTCTTTTTAAGAACCTGATTGATTTTTCCTTGTTTTTAGATCCAAGGGGGTTGGATCTTGATCCACCAGGAGTTGGTGGAAGAAAGGAGGGGGGATGGTTAATTTCTCCTTGTTTTAAGATCCAAGGGGTTTGGATCTGTATTCACCAGGGAATTGGTGAAGAGTCTCTCAAGGCTACCCAGGGAAGGGAATTAGCACATTGGGAGTGGTGGCAGCGGACCAGATCTAAGCTAGTAGTTAACTTAGAAGTTTTCATGCAGGCCCCCACATCTGTACCCTAAAGTTCAGAGTGGGGAAGCAGCCTTGACAGACATGCTGCAAGGTCCATCTATTGACCCCAGCTTTTGGAGAGAGGACATGGTAAATGTTGCTATTTGCAGTGAGGAAATGTTTATTTGGTTTTTACTGGGTTTCTCGATAGTCATTTTCTGGTTTTGTGGTGAGGAATTGTTAATTTCTAAGATATGAAAAGAGATCTACATCTTAAGTTAGTCATTATTCCATCCTTCTCACACTGCTGTTGACACATAGGGTGGAAACCAGTCTCTTCCATCCCCTTCTGCCATTAGCTGCTGTTTCCATCTGCACTGTTGTGTTGAGATAGACTATTCTGCCCTTCCTGATAAGGGTTCTTAAGGTTTCTCTTGAGTGCTATCATTGCCTCACACTAGTTGGTTTCCACTTGACAGTGTCAGGATTCCATCATAGGCAGTCAGAACCAAGGACCAGAGCAGGGGCAAACCTGAGGCAGGGAGTAGTGAAGGTCAAGGCCAAGGTCAATATCAGGGGTCAGAGTCAGGTTTTAGGGTCCAAATCAGAAGGTAAAGTCCAAATCAAGCTGAGGCCGAAGCCAGGAGTTCAAGAGCAAAGAATGGTTGTGGCAGCTATAGGAAGTCCGCACTGTTGTCTGGATGCTTCCTGGAATGCACCATAGGTTTAAATAGGGCAGGGAGCCAATTAGGGGCCATAGGGCTGCTGCCTGTCAGACCACTTGAGATGGGACGTCCCATGGTCTGTGTCCAAAACAGGTTGTGGGCAGGGGAGTGCAAGCTTGTTACAGTTGCTAAGTGTCACCATGGTGATGTCAGCTAACTAGCAGCTCTGCAGGCCCAAGTTCTAGACCAGTTGGGCCTTACAGACAGCTTCATGTTGGAGTGTGCACGCTGACATCTGGAGTACATGCTCCAAATACATCCAACATGTCCGTCTAATTCTAGTGGAGACAAGCTGCAGGTTAGTGATTCTTTGGATCTCTTTTGTTGGTGATAAAGTCTCTCCAATCCAGGCCAGAATCTTACACAGGCACTTATTTTCAAAGGCGTCTAGTTTTCTAACATTTTTTCATATCATTTTTACAGATATCCAGCTCTCACAGCCTTACGGAAATTCTCAGGCGTTTTTTGGTACAGTGTATCTTTAATTTCCATACATTGTTGAGTTTAGTGAATGCTGTGGATGCCTTTCCTCTCCTTTGATGTCACATGTTTCTTGAGGTCACTGTTGGCTAGTATGGTGCTTACCAGATAAATGAATTGTTCTACTTTCTTGATGTTTTTGCCTTCTAATATGATGTCTGGGTTTCAAGGATGTTTGTTTTGGCATAACTGATTTAGAGCCTTGCTTGGCCAGCTGTTTTTGCTACGGTGCCTGTCTTTGTTTATAGCTTTTCAGGGGTATCACTCAATTGTGCAATATCATTGGCAAAGTCCCGTCTTCTAGGCATTTGCCCTCAACCTATACTATACCAATGTTTGTGTTGCCAATACACTCCTCCTTTATCTAGTTTATGGTAATGCCAAAACAACAGCAGAGAAGAATACAGCCCTGTTTCATGCACATCTTAAATTAGGCACTTTTACAATATATATATAATAAAATCAAAATAACTAACATAAGTAATGTTTGCTCTAGTTTTCTTCCACACAGCTGGCAGAAGGCATATGCCCATTTCCCTTCAGTTTGCTTTGTCTGCAAAATCATTAACTATTTCATTAAGTTACCAGCTGTTCTCAAAGGGCATGGAGGACACTTGAGAACCACAGAGAATAAATTGCCCAACTATGCTATTATTACTTGCATCTAATCCCAAATCCTGTATTCTACCAATAACAATCAAGTGACTTAGGTTTATTTGCTCAACAAATCCAAATGATTGCTCTGCTCCAGGCTGTGTGCACTTCATTTCTGCGTTAGCACCTTTCTCTGTTATTCTACACTTTGTTCATGACCCCTTCTCCTTACTTCTCCTTCCCTAAATTCCCCTCCAATTTTGGAGTTGGACTGTTCTGTGTTCCCCAATTTACACCTAAGGTTTGTATTTTAAAAAGTGGCATCTGTCCTTCAATTTAGTGTAACAATACCTCTTCATGAAACAAACCTGCAGCATGCTCAAAGGAAGTTTTCTGTAAGCTTTATTTGGATGAAAACGTGTAAGTTATTTGTTACTATTTTTAGCTATTTTGCCATAGTTTAAAGTTTACTTCCTTAAATAGCAATCTGGATGTTTATCTACATGTAGCTACAATCTTAGGGATCACAGATGAAAACAAAGCCTATTCTCCATTTCATATGGATTACTATCTTAAAACTGCATTCCCCTTAAATAGGATCAGCTATAGTTCAGAAGTATTGAAAAACAACTTCACAAAGCAAACCCATGTGTCTTTATCTGCTTATTTTTATTAAGATGTGCTGCTCTTGCTGATTTTTTAATACGAAACTAACTTCCTGAGTTTTAGAGACAGGCTGTTGAGAATTACGGAGTGGCAGCATCAACTCTAATTAAGCTTGCCACTGAATTTCTACTACAAGACTTATTCTGGTCCCTCTGCACTGCAATTGAAATAAATAAAAACTAGAATCAAAATTGATCCAGGTAAAGGGCAGAATTTTTCTAACAATTTTTATGTGCATTTAACAATAGGTTCTCAAGTTAATACAGAGATCAGGGCTAAAAATATATATATATATTTTTGGCCACTTTGGAGCAAACGAAAGGAAAGAAAAAGAAACACCACAGGAAGAACAAGAGGGAGAGAGATAAAACTTACTTTACTGGATTCAATAGGTTGCAATCTAGTGTTAGCAGGGCCATAGTTTAGTGGATTAAACTCAAATTATGAAGATTTTAAACAGTAATTTCAGAAGAGCTTGTCACTTCCTGAAAGCTCACACAACCGCTGGGGATCGAAGTATTTATCTGAAAAAACAATAGTGTCCAGATATCTTCCTTGAAAAATAAACTTGGTATAAAATAATTCCTGGGGAGGTTCCATCTCTTTCCCTGGTACAGCATAAATGGGTGAGATAGTAAATTTAGAAGAGATAATGAGGTAAAATATAGGGCAAATGAGTGAGGAAAGATGGAAGTGAAAGAGGATGGAGATTCAGGGTGTAATCCACAGTCTATTGACTTCAATGGGCTTTGGATCAAGCCTAAAAGGGGAGGGGAGAGAGGGGAGAATGGAAAGAACAGAGGATGAGAAATGAGAAACAAATTTACATGTAACAAAAAGGAGAGAGAAAAAGGCAAACAGAAGGAAAAATACATAAGAATCAAAAAGATGAGACTTAGGGAGTAAACAATTGTATGGTAGTATAGGAAGTTTTGTGCCAAAATACTACATAAAGCACACAAACATATTTGCTACAGATGTCCAGGGACATGACTGCATAGGAGGAAGGGGCTTGCAAAACCTACGTTTAAATGAAGGATGAGTACAGGAACTTTGTTCTTATAGGGATGCATCCACACTAGGAAAAAGATGTGTTCTTAGCTTGTATTAACACATGGCTAACACAAGATAAAATTCTAGTGAAGGAAAGTTTGTAGTTTTCACGTGTTAGGTGGTCATGGTAAATGTGTTAGCTAACACAAGATAAGAACATACCTTTTCTCCTAGTGAAATAAGGCTATGGACAGGACAGGAGATATATAAGACCAGAGCAGCTTGTTTTGGTAGCTTTGGTGCACATTTGGGATTTTAATAAAACCAAAAAGTTGTTTAGCCTGTTAGACACATTCTATATATGCGAACTATAAAAATCTTAATTCCTAAAATACTGGTAACTGCATCAATTATCCAGGCAGCAAAGACCAAGCTCTAAGTTTATTTGCTGTATTTACATCAATACCAAACCTAGATCTTTATAAGGTCTTAATGTCAAGGGATATGCTCCTAAACCCGTATACTGCAAACAGACATGCATACTTTTTTTGCCCGTCTCTTTCAGATACAATTCTTCTCCTTTCACTACTCACTTCCGTACAGTGTATCCGAACATGACAAAATGATACTATGCTTCATCACTACACAGGAGACTTTGAGCAACCTGATGATGACCCTCTTATTTTGATCACCCATCCTTAAATACCAGACTTATCCACTCATCTAACATGAGCGCTATATATTCCTCTTATGCTGCCCATACCTTCTAGAACGGGGTGGGCAAACTACAGCATCTGGCACTTCAGACTTTTTAATCTGGCCCTCAAGCTCTTGCCAGGGAGCGGGGTCTGGGGCTTGCCCCGCTCCACATATGCCGTGGCTCCGCGCGGCTCCCGGAAGCAGTAGCATGTGCCCCCTCCGGCTCCTAAGCGTAGGGGCAACCAGGGGGATCCACACACTGCCCCCACCCCAAGCGCCATCCCCGCAGCTCCCATTAGCCACCCTCCGAACCCCTCCCACCCTCGGTCCCACACTCCTGCACCCCAGAGCCCACCCCCCCAGCCAGAGCCCTCACCCCCCCACCTCAACACCCTGCCCCAGCCCAGAGCCCCCTCCTGTACCCTAAACTACTCATTTCTGCCCCCACCTGAGCCCACACCCCAGTCGGAGCCCTCACCCCAACCCCCACTTTCATGAGTATTCATGGCCCGCCATACAATTTCCATACCCAGATGTGGCCCTCGGGCCAAAAAGTTTGCCCGCCCCTGTTCTAGAATATCCTCACTGTCCCATATAAATCCTTGACTCTTTTTATAATTGTGATGATTTGGGGAAATCTATGTACAATTTACAAATTCTGTTAGAGATTATGAATTCTCTGTATGTTTAAACTCTTATGATTAACTTCACTGTATCCACGCCTCATACTCCTTGCAGTAAGGAGACAAAGAGGGGTGTCTTTCTGAACAGGACCTTTGTTAAAGACTAACCCCTGGCTAGATCTTGCCCAAACAGAACAATGGGATGGCTGCATCCTAAGTGAAACCACTTATCTATGGATACCTAAAGTTTTAAGGAGTGGAAAACCCCCGGAAGAAAACAAAAATCAGATGATGTCAGAGCAGCGGTTAAAAACACAAAGGCTGTGAAGTCGAAGAGGGACTCACCAAGAGATTCAAAGGGGAAGGTTGCCTGAGCAAGAGGGGGCCTGTTGACTGTGGGAGTAGCCAAGGCTAAAAGGAAGCTGCAATAGCGAAGTTACATAGTTATGATTGAACATTCAACCAATTCTGTGCTTCTGTGCCTCTCTATTTTTTCAGACATTTATACCTTTCCACTAAAATCATCATTTGAATGCAAATTTCTTAAGCTTGTTCTCTGTCCAAATGAGACATTATTATTATTATTTTTAAATGATGGTGGTGATATACAAAACATTTAAAATAGACCTTGTTCTTCAGGCATTAGAGTGCAGACTATAATAAAAGATGTCAGTAAGTCAAGAATACAAGATACTGAAGACATAAGTACAATATTATGTTAAAATATGTCATTTATTCTAGAATCCAGTTACATTTTAAAGGATAAATAATATAATGTAAATAATAAAGTAGAATGGAAGAAAGCAAATATGAATTCAAGAGGCAGCCATTAGCAACTTAGCACATATATAGTGCGTTGAAAACAAAGTGTTGAACATGTATTAACTAATTAATCTAATTAGTACTACATATTACTAACCATCTAGAGACAAAGTAATTGCCTCTCTGATACTGAGCAAAAGAACTGATATACAAAGTAGATCAAGCATCAGGTTTTATTTGCGTAGAAGATACCAACTCGTCAGTCTTTTGAATCAATAACTTCAAACAGAATCTAGATCTCAGAAGTAAACTGTTCTCACAAGAACTAGCTGATCACATTAAAAAAAATCTCATATCATAATTAAGAAAATGGACATATAGAAAGACCAATACAAATTGCTGAGCCAGGTTTCATCACACATTTCACATTGCATTCATCCACCAGATTATTTTTCACTATCTATTTAAGGTTCTTATTCAACCCTCATCCCTATAGTGTCTGAGCACCTCCATCACCAACATAGGATCACAAATATAATTCCTCCACAAGTATATTCTGCATCCTTTACAATGCTGACAGACCCAGTTCTCACACCAACAAGCTGCTGAGACTCTCCATAGCAAATCTTACAACTGGCTGGATTTTGGAAGGTTTTAACTCTTGCCGGGGGGGGGGAGGGGGGCAAGAACTTCTGTAGAGGGGGGTAATTTTAATGCTAATAGTGACAATGCAGTGAATGAGTTTTAGTGCAGCAAAACAGATCAGACACTTAAACAACAAAAAGGAGGACAGTGACATGAAAAAATGAGCGAGTCAAAAGAAACAGTAATAAAAACCAAGGAGAAAAACTTTAATGTTCAGGGGAGGAAGGATGAAAAACAAAATATGAAAGCCAGGTTGGGTAACTGAAACCTCTCTACCTGAACAGAAAAAAAAAGCCAGAAATAAAGGGAAAAAAGACAAGAGAGGCTAAGGGGAAAATACGGTACTAAAATTCTGTCAGGCACTCTGATGGACTAAACCAATGTTAATATAGCAGTGGATTTAAAATATTTTAAAATTATATTTTAAAACATATATAAAATCCAAAAAAGACTAAGAACAAAAATGTAAACAGATGCAAGACCAAAAAGAAAATAAATATTGAAAAAAAGCCAGCTTTATTTTCTCCTGAAAGTGATCACTAAGCAATGGAAGAAAAGCAGCAGGAAATAGTGTCAGAAAAGAAAAACAGTTATAGAAAAGAAACTGAAAGAGGTGGTAACTGTTTTGAACAAGTGATCTTACTGAACACAAATTGAGTTGCTCATTTTTTAACATAATTAAAAGCATGCTATTATTTTAAAATGCTGTTATGTCTAAGTTGCTCATGATTTTTCCTGAAGAAAGCTCTATTGCAAGAATTCATGACAAATAACAACATACATATCTTAAATGGCATTACACAAAAAAATCTGTTTTAATTCATTAAGCTGTGTAATATTTTATACAATACCTACTGCTTCACAGAATTTGAAGAGCCGGCTAACCCAAGTCTTTTACAGGATCACAAATAAATCTCAGCAACACTGCCCTGGACAAACGTGATAAAAAAGAGACCTTAAATTTGTAGTGTGGTTTCACTCTCTCTAGATTCTAATATTTCCCTACCCCCAGTTATATTTATTGCTTCAACATAATCTAATATAGGTAGAATACATCTGATTGGCTAAACTGAACAGCTGGACTAACAATAAAGTGTTTCTTTATAAAGCAATATTTTGAGCTTCAAGTTTAAGATACCTCACGAGCATACAACGTGCTTGGGGGGCGGGGGGGGAATCCACTAATTACCAGTAAATATTGAATTACAAATTTTTGCATTTTTTTTTCATATTTTTAAACATCTGCACCTGCCTACTAGCATCATGAGGTTCTAACTGCTTTCAGTTAATTTCAGACTAACAACAACCAGAGCAGCCGCTCACGGTGTTCCTCCTGCTTTCCCACCTCAGCTGTTCTCCTTGCCCCTGGAGAGTCAGGGAAGAAGTAGGGGCTGAATAAAGAGAGGGTAGCACACAGTACCCAATGCTGCCTCCTATCTCCCAGTATAGCACTAGCCTGTACCCCCACTTAATGCCTGCCTGCAGTGAGTATCTGGGGCTGTCCAATTCTCTCCTGTACCTCATTTCAAGACTGGGACATGGAGGACACAGGAGGACATGGGTGCAGACAAGAGGCACAGGTGAACACAGAAGGGGATGGACACAGTGATAAGGGGAGACAAAAATGGGAAGGCACTGAAACAGGCGGGGAAGAGCCACAGGGGGAAATTGGAAGATACAAACTGGGACAAGAGGAGATTGGAACTTTTGCTAACATCCTCAGACCCCTAAAGGAAACCAAAGGTCCCTGCCTCCCAGAGAGAGCTTAAGAGTTCACATCGAGCAGCTAACACCTGGCAACTTGCCTTATAAATAATTAATTAATTAATGGAGATATCCCATCTCCTAGAACTGGAAGGGACCTTGAAAGGTCATCAAGTCCAGCCCCCTGCCTTCACTAGCAGGACCAAGTACTGATTTTGCCCCAGATCCCTAAGTGGCCCCCTCAAGGATTGAACTCACTGGGTTTAGCAGGCCAATGCTCAAACCACTGAGCTATCCCTCCCCCCTCCCTCTTCCCTTCCACCCCCACCCCCGCTCCTCCCTCCTGTCCTCTCTCTCCTTTGCTCCTTCTCTCCCCCCCCTTCCCTGTTGCAGACTCTCTACCAACCAGCAGCACCAGCAGCAGCGTTTTGCCTGCAGCAGGACCTGATGCTCATCCATATTAAACCATCTGAGCCCTTGTCTCCACTAGAGTCCTCAAATGTTTTTGCCAATACATTTTAAAAAACACCATTTATCCTAGTCTAGACAACCCGACCACCGCTCTGGGGTTCTGGCTGCTGCTCCGTTGCCAGCCGGGGTCCCGGCTGCCGGCCCCACTCAGCACCCGCTGCCGGCCTGGGGACACCCTGGCAGCGGGCTGAGCAGGCCGGTGGCTGAGACTCCGGCTGGCAGGAGCTGGCATCTGGAACCCCAGGGTGGCGGCGGGCTGAGCGGGGCCGGCAGGGGGCTGAGTAGCTCAGTCCGCTGCCAGTCTGGGGTGCCGGCAGCACTCAGCCTGCTGCCAGTCTGGGGTTCCGGCTGCTGACCCCTTGCCAGTCGGGGTCCTAGCCACCAGCCCCGCTCAGCCCGCTGGCTGTCTGAGTGAATGGAACCCCAGGCTGGCAGCGGGCTGAGTGGTGCCAGCGGCCAGGACCTCAAACCAGCAGCAAACTGAGCTGCTCAGCCCGCCACCGGCCCCGCTCAGCCCGCCACCGGCCCCGCTCAGCCTACTCAGCCCAGACCAGCAGCGGGGCTGAGCAGGGACTGGGATCCTTGTCTGGGGTTCCATTCACCCAGACCGGCAGCGGGCTGAGCAGGGCCGGTGGCTGGGACCTTGACTGGCAAGGGGCCAGCAGCGGACTGAGCCACTCAGCCCCCCGCTGGCCCCGCTCAGCCCGCTGCCGGCTGAATGAATGGAACCCCAGACCAGCAGCGGGCTGAGCAGGGCTAGTGGCTGGAACCCCAGACAAGGATCCCAGGCAAGGATCACACTAAATTGATAAGACCTGCATTTTAATTTTATTTTAAATGGAGCTTCTTAAATATTTTAAAAACTTTACTTTAAATACAACAATAGTTTATTTATATAATATAGACATAGAGAGAGACCTTCTACAAACGTTAAAATGTAATACTGGCACGCGAAACCTTAAATTACAGTGAACTTGCCACACCACTTCTGAAAGGTTGCCGACCCCTGGACTAAGTAATTTCCTAATAAAGTATAATCTGTTGTATTATCTCTTTTCAGCATTTAGTCAAGGAACCGCGACAGCCTTTGCTCTAACAAAATTACTCTGATTTATTACAAATAGAAATTAAAGTTAAAATATCTCAAGCATCGAATCATATTAAGATGATAAACTCTTCCCCTATTTGAGGGCATCAAATTAAACTGCTTATAAAATAATATATAAAAGCCATTTAACCTAATGTGAAAGTTAGCCCCACACTGAAATCTTGTGTAAGTTCAATCCTCTGATAATTGACTTAGTGAATTACCACTCCATGTCCTTAGTTATTTGGATCCATACTTTCAATAAAACCATTAACTAAGCAAATCACAAAACATTCACATTTTGTCCTTTTACCTGACAAGTTTTTAAACTGGAAAAACTGCCCTATTATTAACAGCTTCTCACAGGGTGGAAACTAGCATCAGCAAGAGGAGGGGCAGGGAACACTGCAGACCAGCTCTGGTTTGGACAGTGGCAGAAACCTGATCTTATGAACACTGGACAAAGGTGTTCGTGGATGAATAGTTTTCTTATTATTCAACCAGATAGCTATCTTGCTCAGGTTCTTATTCAACCTGATATTCTATAATGACTATCATTATCAGATTACTCTAAAAGATGGGAAAGAGTTGAAGGAAGTCAAGCAGTATATTTTCTTTTCTTTTTTTTAAATGCCAGGCAACTGGGCCACCCAGACCACCCCAGCACATTTCTGCCACATTACACGTGAAGGGTAGAATGTCCCTCAGAATCTCTAGCAAGCATGAAAACTAAATTACAGGGTAAAAAAGTGGCAATGCTACAAAAATCTCTAGCGTCTAGAGAAGACAGCTGAGATCAAGACCCCAACTCTATACTCCTTGCAACAGATAAACCCCTTATCAACTTCAGTGGGAGCTTTTCTTCCTCATGGGAGTATGGAATCAAACTCTGTGTCAGGGAAAGTTATCCACACTTGAATGTCAAGTGTTTAAAGCAGAGATCTACCTAGATAAAACTAAGTGATAAAGTACATCTATATAAGAAAAAAAGAGGTGAAGTAACTGAGTGTGGGGTTCACAACTACAGGAAACTGAAGAATTTGGAAGGCCAGGAAGGAGCACGGAGTATTTGGGTGCTTGGGGTTGAAACGGGAATAGAGCATGACGAGGTTCATGGGACTTGATAAATTCTTAAACTAAACCAGGGGTAGGTAATCTATGGCACGCGTGCCAAAGGCAGCACGCGAGCTGTTTTTCAGTGGCACTCACGCTGCCCTGGTCCTGGCCACCGGTCCGAAGGGCTCTGCATTTTAATTTAATTTTAAATGAAGCTTCTTAAACATTTTAAAAACCTTATTTACTTTACATACAATAGTTTAGTTATATATTATAGACTTAAAGAGACCTTCTAAAAATGTTAAATGTATGACTTGCACGCAAAACCTTAAATTAGAGTGAATAAATGAAGACTTGGCACACCACTTCTGAAAGGTTGCCGACCCCTGAATTAAACCATCAGAGAAATCCAATGTACCCTATGTCAAACTCAGGAGCGACTGTATGCTGTGGTTTATGTTTTGCTGTTAATTTAATTTAACAATAAAAACACCAGGAAAGGGAAAGTTATGAACTTCAATCAAGTGTGTGCGCTTAGGATAAAACTTAAGACACTTCACAATATGAATGCTAGATTTTCACCTACTATCACAGTGATACCTGCAGACATGTTTACATACATTTCCAGCAAAGTAATTTTGTAACCAATATATAAAGGGAATACTTTTCAGACTTAATCTGTTTTTACACTGACAGGAATTATGTTCCTATTCTAAGCATGAAGGTTTAAAAAAAAGGCTTCAGACAAGACATCTAATGTATTTGCTTGTATTATATGAGGTTTCTTAAAGGCACAGAAGCTGAATTTTGTAAACCTTTACACTGTATACCTTAACAGGAGTATAAATTCTTACTAAAAAAGAGAAGTTAATATGAACCAGTCAGAACACACCATATTTAATGTAACATTGAGGGGTTCAGAACAATTGTCCAGTGATTCACGATGAAATGCTACGTGGGTGTGAAACTTAATTGATCTGACCTACCACAGTTGCAGTCGTTCACATTGGAAAACCTGGAGAAAATAGATTTGATACCTAAAAGCAAAAAGTTACTTCCGCAGCTGCTTCAAATATTTTTCCATATTCTTGATAATGAAGTAGATGAAAACCTGTCTATTACTACTGTTTTCAGCAGAATTAATGGTTTTTTTAAGCATTTTTCTCTATTTGTACTGACTTATATTTTCACAGTTGTGGGAAATTGGGGCAGGGGGGCAGTCAGACAATAACTATTTAATGACTGCAGACACTGAGATTCAAAAAGTTAAAGCTTTCTAACCTTGAAAACAAATTGTCAACCTCACGTCAAAATATACAGAGAAAATATCCTTAAATCAAACTCTAATAAATTCTCAAGCAACATTTTTCTTATTTTGCCTACCTATAGATTACCATCTACAGAAATATTTTTTGTCAGTTTGTGTAAAGTGAAATTGGTATTTACTGACATTTACTGATAAAAATCTAATCCTTCCAAGCCTAATTATTACCAGACACTTGTCCAGATGCATCTGCTATATCTCACTTCTGAAGTTTATTAGTTTGTGAGTTTTCATTAGGCAGACCCAGGAGTAACAATGTAAATGGGACGTGTTCATTAGCAGCTATGAACAAAATATACACTAACTCAGTGTTACAGCACATAAAATTAATACAATTTAGGAAAGCAGTTTCAGTTAATAGATGATCAAATATTTAAAATTTCATTAAGTTGTTTCCAGAGTCAGTCAGACAAAAGACAGAGACAAAAATCAGTCAGTCTTAATTATCTTTCTTTTAGATCTTTCAGATCAGATAGTCTGCTCTACTGATAAATTAATTCATTGCATTGATGTTGCTCTTACAGATGAGCAGAATTACCGTGGATCACTAAATTATGGGTATATACAATTCTTCTGAAAACCGATATGTGGCAAACTGTTCAAACTCTGTTCAATAACCACCACCTTAAAAAACAGAATTTGAAGAAATAAACAGACTGTAAATATTAAAATATCAAAGTCTTACTGTAAGATCATTCTTGGGTTTATAATTGTAGGGTTCCATCCTCTCCCAGTTCACATTGCCGTGTACCTTGCAAAAATCTGCACACAACTATTTGCCAGTGTGTATTGTTAATTGGAATAGATGGTTAAGGGTTAAAAACTGGAATCTGCTTTATGCTAAATGCACCTGATGTAACAAAACTCATTACTTGTAATGTATAAAAATTTGAAAGCACAAGAAAGTAAGGAAATATACATGGGGACTCCCATACTACTGGGATTCTGGTGTATCAACTCAAAATACAGCACTAAATACAAAACAAAGTACATTATTTCTTGATTCATTATTTTTGACACCGCAAAACCGTAGCTGGGTTCTTCTGCTGAAACACACTATTAGCAGGTGTTGGAATTGAGCCCTGCTAACTCACTGGAGCATGTGCAGCTCATTAACCTACCCTGGATATAAGGGAGGTGGAAGAGGCTCCTCTGGTCAGAAGAAGCTGAAATCTGGGGCTAAGCAGTCCTAAGGATAAACCCTAGGAAGTGTCATACGCTGGAGTTTGTCTAGTTAATTTGTTAATAAGTCAAACCCCAGGAATTTTTGAATCTACAGAGCATGTGTTCATTGTTTCTGAGCAGGATAGGAATTCAATTTAAAAAAAGCTAAGGAAATCACAGACAATATTTTTTGCGATGCAACAAAGAAAAAGCTGACTGACACCCCTTTTCCCCCACGAACAGGAGAATAGTGTAAAACTACAAAAATACTGGGAAAATATACAACGCACTGTGAAAGAACTACTGAAATGAAAATTCTCTACTGGATCCAGGGACAGTTCTCTTGAGTATCCTTACTGACAACAATTCTACTACATCTCAAACAGGCATTTCTGCCTTTTTTTTTTTTTCCCCGTTTGTTTGTTGGTTTTTGTTCAGCTGTGTGTATGTGTGTGTCACATGACAATGGAACTCAAAAAAGACCCCAAAACATATGTGAATTGATTTCAAAAGTTTCACAAAGTACTAACGATGAAGAACTGTTTTATAGGCTGAGAAATAACAAGACCTTTCAAAAAGGATGTTGAATACTTGGTCTAGATACAATGGTGTAAAATAGGCTATTTCATTCTATTCCCTATGTTTGTGAAATCAAAGTTCTACTAGATGTAGCAGAGATCCGTGATATACTTTGCATACTCATTTCAATAAAGAAGTGTTGTTTTTTTAAAACTGTAGACTGGAACAATCCTCAGAGACCTAGCAAAGATAGAGGCCACATCCTCTTACCCTACACTAACTACACTAATGGTTCCAGGCAAAATCTTTAAGTCTTTGTGCACATTTTGTCCAGAAAGAACTCCTATTTATATCATTAATTGAAGTCAATGGGAGTTTTTATGAACAAGGATTAAAGCTCCATGATTTGAGCCACTGAGGAAGATCAATTTCACTTCCAATCAATCCTTCAGTGAGAGACTTTACAGAAATACTGGCACATCTTCGCTTTCCCTCTGACAAGAACTCTCCTAAATCTCCTCTCTCTGTGCAACAGTTCAACAAGGTATGAGTTAGCAGCTATTATGATGAAGCAGAAGTGAGCTTTCTTTTGTTTCTCCAATGCCCAGGTCATAGGTTCACAAGAATTGTGTGTGCCAAATACCATTTCCATTTGACTGTTTCCCCCTCCCCCACTCCCTCATCACCACTGCTAAAGTTTTCTTCCTTCCTGCTGCAGGCTTCTTCTTTCATAACTTATCAGATACCCATGGAAATCTGTGTGTTAATGAGAAGGAGGTGGATTCTCAGTGTAATAATTGTAGTTAATGACTGGTCACTGATTCACTAGAACTTTACTGCTGGGGGAATTCTGCACCACTGCGCATGCACAGAATTTATGTCCCCCACAGATTTCTTTGCTTCCCACAGAAAACTGACTGTCTGATGGGGAAGCAAAGGAAAGCCACAAGAGCGGTCATGCAACCCTTCCCCGCAGTATGTTTCAGGTGCCCAGGACAGCCAGCAGAGAGGTAAATCACTGTGGGGCAGGAGGAGGGCCTGGAGAAGATCCGACTAGTGGCTCCTACCCTGTGCTGGGCTCAGCTGCTAGTCCTCCCCCGCCCAGCCGGGACGGATGGGACTTCCTCTTCCCCTGTATGGCATCTGGGGCCATGTCAGACCCATCCCCAGATTTCTCCCCCAGCTGTGGGAAGCTCTGCAAATTCCCACAGCGTGCTTCCTACACCCATCTCTCCTCAGCTGCAGGGGGAGGGATCTCTGTACAGGGAGCTGCTCTCCCATCCACCCAACCCCCATGCATGCAGACCCCTTCATACCCAGACCCTCTGGCCGAGCCTCACCCTCACACCCCTCCAGAATGCCCCCCCGACCAATCCCACTCCCCCTGCACCTGGACCACCCCAACGAGCCACCCGCACCACCACCCAAACGAGCCCTAACCAGCTGCATATGGATCCCCACGCCACTGAGCCCCACTCCCCCAGCATCTGGACCCCCCCACACCAAGACCACCCTGCCAAGCTCTATCCTCCCCACACCCAGACCCCCCTGCTGAGCCCCAACCACCTTCACATGGACCCCCCTGCAGAGTCCCATTATCACTGCACCCAGAACCCTCCAACAAGCCCCTGTGCATCCAGATCTGCCCCACACCCAGATCCCCCACTGAGCTGCCTGCACCCAGATTTCCCCACACAGAGCCCTCTCAACCCACACCTGGATCCCCCCACACTAAGTCCCTCCACTTGGATCCTGCCTTGTTGAGCATGCCTGCCCATACCTGATGCACCTGACATGGAGGGGCAGGTCCCTGGAGTGTTTCTGGGGCAGGCCCGGTCCTTACGCTATGTCAGGGTTGGGTGCAGCCTCACTGCTGAGTCCATGTCCTGGGCTGAGGAGCTGCACAGTGATCTCCCACCTCTGTGCAGCCAGTGGCTTGTGCTCCCCACTGCCATGCTGTAGCCTCCACATTTATTTGACAAATAAAATTTGCAGAATTTTAAAATATTGTGTGCAGAATTTTTAATTTTTTGGCACAGAATGCCCTCAGGAGTAGATCTTCTGTTCCATGGTATTTTGGTGGTGTGCATTCACCTGGAAAGATGTTTTAGAATTTGACTGGAACTCATTAACTTCCTGGATTATTATGGTTGCTTCCTTTTGACTAGAAAGTGGGAGACTTCTGATCTCAGCCTGGAAGATGGGTTGGTAAATCCTAGATTGATGTAAGCAATATGAAGTCTGCAGATCAGGTTCAGGATGTGACTGGATATGTGTGGAGGTGAAAGTACCTGTGAGAAACAGGGTAAAAAGCGTGGAGAGTAGGTTTTAGGTCACTATAGCCAAGGTGTTGTCAATATGGGTGTTGACATCTCCCAGAACGATAAATCTTGGGAACTTAATTATCACACCAGACAACTTCTCAGTTAATTCCACTAGGAGATTTTTGCTGTTTAACAGCCTATACATTTGCAGGCTGTATCTGATGAATTTGTCCTTGGATTCAGATTTTTACCATCTCTCAATTTCCCATGCCTCTTCATCTTATTCCTTCCACTGTTAAATTTACGACAACTGAATGTTTTAAACAACATAGGCCAGATTTTCAAGAGAGCTTAGCACTATCCACTCCCATTTAGGCACCAAAATGTCACCAAATTGGAGTTGCTGGGTCCTGAGCAGTTCTGATAATCTGGCAGATATTTATTTGAACCACTATTTGCTATACCACATACTATGTTCTACGTTTTAGGATGTTTGTACAGTTTGTGAAAGATGCTATATAAATTTGAATTGCACTAAGTACAATGTCTTATAAAACTTTGTTTTCCAGGACTATTTTATTTTACAAAGACATTTATACAAAAAGTACAGTACTACTTTACTAAGAAATAATCTGTAAATTTTTATGTATTCATGGAAACTTTAGTAATGTTATATAAGTGAAGTGAATTATGTAATTACACACTGCTCCTTAACATCTCAGGACCTAATAGAATAAATGTTTATATTACTTACTTCATACAAATGTCAACACTGAAGTTAGTCCATGAAGATAAAATCAACTTCTTTAATATCCTAGTTTCTCTGCACTTACACTTAAAGCTGTAACGCGATTATGGAATAGGACTAAACTTTTGTACTTTTATCCTCTCAAATGCACATGGATGTCTCTTAAGCACGTGCTGAGACACCAATATACCTCTGATGTTTCACTTAAACTCTACTCTTACTTTTAAAACTTTTTGGTACTAAAACTGAAACACTATAAACTTGACAGAACTTAATATTTACGGGTTGAAGAAATTGAATATGCTTTAGCAACTTGCAAAAACTTTTCTACCAAACGTTCCATTAGGAAGGTAAAAATTCATATTCTTCTGAAAAGTTAAGAGGCACAGACATTCCCAGTTGTTGTCATGGGTACAACTGCGGAGAAAAATGTCATTGTGTCCCTACAGATAAATGCATATGCCAAATGCTCAGAATATATTGTGGGTAAAACCACAGATGTTCAACATTTTCACATTAAAGAGGAGTTTCCTCTCTAAATATATATGAATACAAAGTTATTTTTAAGTAAAAAGGTTGTGGCACAAAAAAAAGAACAGACCAGGCGGTTTTTAAAAAAAAGTTGGCACTTTCATAGTTCATGATGTAATGGAGGAAAAAATATTATGGAACAATAGTATGAGTAAAGGATCGTCAAACCAACTTTGAGTTGTCTGGGTTTTGTCAGTCCATGTACAAATGTGATGTTTAACTACACTGTAACTCTACTTCATAGGGTGGTGGTGGATTTTTTTTTTTTAAACTCAGATTGTAAAATGTTTAGGCCAATGAGGTGCTGACCGTGATGGGGTCTCTAGATATTACTGCAATACAAATAACTGTAAAGCTGTAAATACTTGCAGTATGTAGGCATTTTTATTTGGAGGAGAAGTAAGGTAAGTTGAATCACTCCCTACTCTTCCTTCCTCTCCACAGAGGCGCTCACTGCAAAGACAGATTTAAAATAATTTGAGGAGATCCAAACATGAGGCATTTTTCCTCATGCCCTTTTCCCACAACCCGACTGTTAGGTATAGGAGGAAATAAGTTGTCTACACTCCCCATAGGTCCCTTTCTGCCTTAAGTAGGGTTACAATATGTCCGGATTTTCCCGGACATGTCCGGATTTTTGGTCCTCAAATCCCCGTCCGGGGGGAATTGCCAAAAAGCCGAACATGTCCGGGAAAATGCTGGCATCCCTGCCCCAGTCCCCTGCTTACCTGAGCGGCTCCGGTAGGCTGCGAGCTGCAGGAGGATTCCCCGCTGTGGCGGCGGCTGCTGCTGCTCCCCTCAGACACCTCAGCTCTGTGCAGCTGAAGAGCGGAGCTGCCCGAGCGCTACCGGCTTCACGGTTTGCTGGGCAGCCCCCAGACCTCCAGACCCTGCGCCCCCGGCCGGGTGCTTCCCCTCCCGGGCTCTGGCTGCGCTGGGGAAATGCCCGGCCGGGGGCGCAGCAGGTCTGGAGGTTGGGGGGCTGCCTGGCAAACCGTGAAGCCAGTAGTGCTCGGGCAGCTGTTTCGCATGGCTGGGAGGGAGGAGGGGGAATGCGGGGCGCTCAGGGGAGGGGGCGGAGACTTTGGGGAATGGGCGGAGTTGGGGCGGGGCCAGGGAAGGGAAGGGGCGGAGACTTTGGGGAAGGGGCGGGGTTGGAGCGGGGCCGGGGCAGGGCCATGGCCCCGTGGAGTGTCCTCTTTTTTTAAAACCTTAAATATGGTAACCCTACCTTAAGTTTTGCTACACGTTAGTTGCAACAACAGTGCTAAACGGAGTTCTTGGTATGAACCAGGTGGGGGAAGGCAGAGACTGTCCTAGCATAGAGAGACATTTAAGCTCCTTCTACCAGTAATGAACTAGGGACCAAACATTTTCTCTCCAAACATGATACCACTACTATAAGTGCAAGCAGAACTAAAGGCACCCCGCTCACCTCAGTGGGCTCCTAATACAATATTCATGTGTTAACTCAATAAAACATCCTTCTTTAGAAGGAAGAGCTGAGTTTCAAGCCAATCCACAACCCAACCATAATAAAAACACCATAACAGAGGCTCAAACTACACGTATACCCCAAATTTAACAAAAACAGTCAGAGGACCAAAAAAAGTCAGTTTAATTTTGCTCATTATACCAAAGTCAAAATAGATAGAATTGCCTACATTTCTAGAAGTTTGATTAAAAAATTCGTACTTTTTTCCTAACTGAAACAAAGAAGATATAAACCTCATACTTCAGGGCAAAAGGCAGATGCTAACAGTTGGGGATTAAGAAGAAACTTACTTTATGGCCAGTTATTCCATAAATGGTCACCACAGAGTTTCTGCCACATTTCTCTGAAGTTGTCAGATAGGATACTGAACTGGAAGGCCAATGTTGTGTTCCTAGGAATACTATATACATAATTTTCACTTTACATATTATGGAATTTATGCTTCTTACACATTTGTTCAATAATATGCTGTATAAGCAATACTTCTAATTACTGCAGCAATTTACATTCTAAAGATTATCTTTTAAACCAGAAGAACCAGAAGCCTTTTTTGTAAATGAGTTAATAGTTTCTGCAGAAAATGATGTGACTGTATGGAAAAAGGTGTTAGAACTCCCAAGTTGAAAGTGGCTGCTTTACATGATATATTGAACACATATACAATGCCTTCTGGTTTTTTTTTTAATGTTTTATTGCTTATCCATTATTGTTATAAGGAAAATATGTTTTAGATTGTTATGATAGGGGAATAAAAATGATTGAGCTACTTAGTTAAAAATGTTTTTACGTTCTATTGTTTTTCTAAAACAGGTTGGTAGAATTTTGTATGTGAATTTCATTGTACACCAAATCAGGATACCAGGGCATAGTGATGTGTCCTGGTATGGTAAAGTTTCAGTAGCCGCACACTTGGCTTGGATAAGTATTACTGCCTGTTGTAAAAGTGCTAGATAGGTAATAGGGTCAGAATTCTGTGCTAAAGCAGAACACCTGCTTTGCCTATTTGCACATCAGTACTTGGAATGCCGTTCCCTCTCTGTTAGCTTTGGGATCTTATCAAAATCTTTTAACACCTGTATGTGCTCTCAGAGTTCTTTTATAAAGTGTATCTGTAATTAACTAAAATTAACATTCCAATAACTTAACCATAGTACAGTGTGTACAGATCCAAAAGGTGTGCTGGGCAGTATTAAGTGTTCAGTTGATATCTTTACTTATCGGGGTAGGGCTTTACATTATTGTGCTCTTCTAAGCCCACCCGTATTTCCGATTCATTGTAAGCTGGAGAATCTTTTTCTGCCTGAGGGACGACTGCCTCTATGCTGAGCAAGGCCTTTTGCTCCATCCAGGGAGCCAGTCTTTTTTTCTGCTTTTGGCTCATTGGAGATCTTAGGGTGAGAACATAGGAACAGCCATACTGGGTCAGACCAATGGTCCATTGAGCCCAGTATCCTGTCGCTTGACAATGGCCAGTGCCAGATGCTTCATAGGGAGTGAACAGAAAAGGGCAATTTACTGAGTGATCTACTCTCTGTCGTCCAGTCCCAGCTCCTGGAAGTCAGAGGTCTAAGGGTACCCAGAGCATGGGGTTGCGTCCCTGACCATCTTGGCTAATAGCCATTAATAGACCTATCCACCATGAATTTATCTAATTATTTTCTGAACCCAGTTATAATTTTGGCCTTCACAACATCCCCTGGCAAGGAGTTCCACCGGTTGACTGCGTTGTGTGGAGAAGTACTTATGTTTGTTTTAGACCTTCTGCCTGTTAATTTCATTGGGTGACCCCTGGTTCGTGTGTTAGGTAAATGGGTAAATAACACTTCCATATTCACTTTTTTTTTTTTTTTGACACCATTCGTGATTTCGTAGACCTCTATCATATCTCCCCTCAGTCATCTCTTTCCTAAGCTGAACAGTTTCTCCTCATATGGAAGCTGTTCCATATTCCTAATCATTTTGTCGCCCTTCTCTGTACTTTTTTCAATTCTCATAACTTTTTTGAGATGGGATGACCAGAATTGCACTCAGTATTTAAGGTGTGGGTGTACCACGGATTTATATAGTGGCATTATGACACTTTCTGTCATCTTATCTATCCCTTTTCTAATGGTTCCTAACTTACTGTGAGCTTTTTGACTGCTACTGCACATTGAACAGATGTTTTCAGAGAACTATTCACGATGACTCTAAGATCTCTGTTTTGAATGGTAACATAATTTAGATCCCAGCATTTTGTATGTATAGTTGGGATAACATTTTCCAATGTGCATTTTTCAACGTTGAGTTTCATCAGCAAGTGGAATATGAAGGAGCAGATGAGCCCACAGAAAATCCAGAAAAGAAATTTGAGGTTGAATTTTTTTAATTTGTGATGGATAAAGCAATATCTGCCGTTGATTAAAGGTTTAATACCTTACGAGCACATCATGAAGAGTTTGGATTTTTGTATGACATAACTAAATTCAACAAAATAGGAAAACAAGAGCATCTAATGACAAAGTGCAAGAACCTAGAGTGCCTCCTGAAGCACGGTGATAGTTTTGATTTAAATGGACTTGAACTGTACAAAGAATTGAGTACATTGTCATCAATGTTGACACATGCAAAATCAATGATGGACATTGTACAGTTTATTCATACCAGCAAACTTGTTGACATATATCCTAATGTGTACATTGCCTCTAGTATTCTACTGACAATTCCTGTAACAGTAGCATCAGGGGAACGGAGTTTCTCAAAACTAAAGCTCATTAAAAACTATCTCCGCTCTACAATGAGTCAGGAACGCTTGACTGGTCTTGCTATTCTTGCAGTCAAACAAGACATCACTTTGTCTTTGTCATATGATGACATTATTACTGATTTTGCAGCCAAAAAAGCCAGAAAGATTGCTTTTAATTAAAAACATATCCTTGTTTCAATACCTCTTCATAGAAATTTCCAATAAAATGTTGACAAATTTAAAAAAAATTATTTGCATCATTCTGTCAATAAATCAGAACTTTTTCTATAGCACTACTTCTTTAGTGCAAGTACAGTGCATCAACTTTATAGTGTGCTTAATTAGCTTAAACTGGTTTTAATACAGTGCATGTGGCAAGTTTTCCAACACTGTAAACTTATGTTTGTGTTGCTAAGAGCAAGTCGGGCATAGGGGCACCAGTTTAATAATACTGCATAGGGCACCGTAAATCCTAAGGACGGCCCTGCTCACACCAAAGACAATGCTGACAACCAATTCTCTAGTAAACTAACTAAAGATTTATCAGCTAAAACAAGAAATGAATTATTGAGAGGTTAAAACAGGTAAAATACATTAGACAGGTGAGTTAAAGTTTGTAAGTAAAAAATGATAGAGATGTAGTAATCTCTCAGTTTCCCAAAAACTTTTCAGGGAACCCAGATGTTTCTGGGGATCTCCATTTTGCATTTGGTATCTTCCCTGTAAGAGTCCAAAACAGTCAGAGATACAGGACCATTCCTTAAATCAATATTTATAGCTTCTTCTCCAGAAAACAATCTGAACAGTGTCTTCACTCAAGTGGGTTCGAGGAGTAGGAAATGCAGACTATCTGTGAATTTCCATTGTTGAACACAATGGCCCTTGATTTGAAGTTGGCGGATCTTTTTCATTTACATTTCCAAGGCTCCAATTGCATTTGATGGGTAATTTAATTACAAGGATATACGCAATGTAATAGCAAACAATAATCTTTCCTGAGGTTTACAATCAAGTACATTCTTCACCTTAACACTAGCACACACACTTAATGTCAGGTTAACTAGTTACAGGGATATGCATAATGAAATGCAATAGAAATCAACAGGTTACAGATAAGTGAAGACAATACCATTAACATTTCTTTTGAACTAAGCTAACACACAAGTGAATTGGCCTGATTACACTACAATACTTTTTGACACTCCATTAGCATATGAATGAATTAGCCTGCAGACCTGTCCTGAGCTGGCACCAGGGTAGACAGCATCACACCCTACGCTGCAGTTTGCTGTAACTGTGGTGTTCAAATTGCACTGTACCCATGAGTGCATCTCTCTCTCTCTCTATCCTGCATTGCTACGCCCACAAGTTTCCAAGAACAGTCAGCACGTCTGCCCCCATCCTATTCCCAGGATGTTGGTACTTCACGTTGTGCTGTTTCCCATGCCTTCTATGAACCTAACAAAAAGGACAGATCCCTCACTCTCACAGACCTTGGGAAACAGGCCAGTCCTCACTTACAGACAGCCCCCCAACCTGAAGCAAATACTCACCAGCAACCACACATCACACAACAAAAACACTAACCAAACCCTGGTGCCAACTCTGTCCACATATCTATTCAAGGGACACCATCACAGGACCTAACCACATCAGCCACACCATCAGGGCCTGGTTCACCTGCACATCCAGCAATGTGATATATGCCATCATGTGCCAGCAATGCCCCTCTGCCATGTACATTGGCCAAACCGGACAGTCTCTACGCAAAAGAATAAATGGACACAAATCTGACATCAGGAATCTCTCTGGTCACTCAACAACAGACCTAAAAGTGGCAAATCTTGAACAAAAAAACTTCAAAAACAGACTCCAACATGAAGATGCAGAACTGGAATTAATTTGCAAACTAGATACCATCAGATTAGGCCTTAATAAAGACTGGGAGTGTTTGGGTCATTACAAAACCTAAACTTAATTTCCCCAATACTAATTTCTTCCTACTGTTACTCACATCTTCTTGTCAACTGTCTGTAATGGGCCATTCTCTTACCACCTCAAAAGTTATTTTTCCTCTGTTGGTATCCTGCTGTTAACTGATTTATCTCATTAGACTGACCTCACATTTGGTAAAGCAACCCCTATCCTTTCATGTATTTATACCTGCTCCTGTATTTTTCACTCCATGCATCTGATGAAGTGGGTTCTAGCCCACGAAAGCTTATGCCCAAATAAATTTGTTAATCTCTAAGGTGCCACAAGGACTCCTCGTTGTTTATACTCCCCTGAAGTACTCAGGTTGCTGCTTGCATAGGCTATAATTCAGCGCAGATCACTAGGTTTTTCATACTGAGGGAGATTATAATGACTAACAAAATTAACTCTTGATTGCTTTGAAATGGGTTTTCACTCTAATATCAGCTACTAAAGATACAAGTCCTTGGCTCAGTCCAGAATGAGTTTTTATAGCCAAATTATAAATCCCTAAGACTAGATGTTTGTAATAGAAATGTTAAGATGGTCTTTAAAAGAATAGGAGTACTTGTGGCACCTTAGAGACTAACAAATTTATTTGAGCATAAGTTTTCGTGGGCTACAGCCCACTTCATCACAAAAGCTTATGCTCAAATAAATTTGTTAGTCTCTAATGTCCCACAAGTACTCCTGTTCTGTTTGCGGATACAGACTAACACGGCTGCTACTCTGAAACCTTTAAAAGAATAGTAAAAATGGTACTGGTATAATAAGTGATGTATTGCCAGGATACTGCCTGAACTACAGGCTTAGCCCTTGGTCCTAAATCTTAAAATTAAAAGGAACATTGCTGAGGATGTGAATACCCTCATTGCTGAGACATACAGTACATAAAAAGGAGTGAAGAGTTATGACAACAAGGAATTCTCTAAAAAAAGAACAGGAGTACTTGTGGCACCTTAGAGACTAACAAATTTATTAGAGCATAAGCTTTCGTGGGCTACAACCCACTTCTTCGGATGACAGCACACACAGAATTTCCCATGTAAGCTCCATTCTCTAGGGTAAAATTCAAGTGCTGCACTCAATCAGATTTAAGAGGTTGTTTAAAAAAAAAGAGAGAGAGAGAGAGACTAATTAGCACTATATTGTTAAGTGGTGTGTGACTTGCAGCCCTTCTACCTTAAAATAAAGTACTTTTGCAATTAAAACAAAAGCCATCATTAAATGTAACGTGTCAGAACCTTTTTCTTTATTTATACCTCTGAGATGAATAATCATTTTGTACATTGCACAGCTACCTAGGGGGGAAAAGCTCTACTGCAAATGTTTCTAAGACAACAGTATTACATCCCTGTATGTATTCTCCGAATTTATTCATTTTATTTTAATCAAAACACAACAAAAACAATATGTATTTTTCTGCAGGTTTCAGGCATAATTTTTTCTATATTCTAGTCTAGACCATGCATAAATTACATCACATCTGCCTCCTCAATAAGGGAAGATGTAAAGATCATTTCCTGATCATTACAAAACTCTGCACACATCAAAATCTAGGCTTTTGGTATTACTTAACACCTTGGGGTTGACAGCTGGAGTCTGTATTTCTCCACTGCCATATGTTGTAGTAAAATGGATTAGTGATATTAGCAGCAACTCCAGACCCACCAACTTCAAGGTGGTTTAAGGTCAAATAAAAGCAAAGAGCAGGCTTAGGATCGGAGAGAAGGCAGACCTAATTGCAAGACTTCCTAGCAGTTTGAGAAATGTTTTATTACAGCCTACATGAAAGACACGGCACTTAAAGGGAAGAAAATTAAGAAGGAAATAGACAGAGTGATAAGTGTTAATGGGGAAAAATGCACCCACACACTACTGCACAGCTCCATGCTTTTGTGAAAGCTTAACAGGTTACCCAAAGAACCCAATCAAGAATGCCACCTAGCTTCTTTTTGGAGTTCTTACAGGAGGAGCTACTATTTTCTGTTCACCACAGAATGAAAGGATTCAAGGTAGGTAAGATGAGAGTAAATGGCACTGAAAAATTAAAAACAAGGAGACCCTTTAAGATCCCATCTACACTATGGTTGTGATTTTCAAGGGAACAGAAGGAAATTCAGTACCTAACTCCCTTCAGCTCCTTTGAAAATCCCAACCTACAAGTCTAACTATAACAGCATGCAACTGTCTGACATAAAAAGCATTACTGGAATGGGGATCATATTATAATATGGCTTTTTGTTTGTAGTTTGAACAGAATAAGTTTATGGACCTTTCCCAGGACATAACAGGATTCCCTAGCACTGTGTTATAATCATGCCGTCTTATCTGTAGCACAAACAAACACTTATGTCAGAACAGTGACCCCTTATCAAGTAAGAACTGTGCAGTGGCACTCTAAAGGGGAACTGGTACATAAGAAGTGGTCATTCTGTGTCACTGTACTGTATTATATGAGTCTGTGGGTGGAGATGCTGATCTGCTAAAGATGTCTACTGGGGGCTCCCAGGAGCCCTTTATTAAAATTGTGCCACCAAATGGAAGAGAAAGTTAAAGTGATTACCCTCCCTCTGATGGAGTAGCCCAGTCTTTGGTTACTGCTAAATCATCCCTATCAGGGATCATTTATACCTAGGAAATACCAAAGTATTTCCTTTGAAATAAATGAGACTGCAGAAGCTGTTTTTCAGAAAAGTGGCAAACATTCACACAGATGATATCTCCTGGGGGAGGACATCTCCCTACATCACTTATAAAATCTTTATTCTACAACAAATCTTTATCCCAATTCCTTTCTCTTCAAATTACTAATTAAGCTGTGTGTTATGCTATTGATAATACAATATATTTTTCAAGAATAAAGTATAGTTGTTGTTAGCACAAGTCAACATAATATGAGTTGTTTGCTGCCTCCTTCCTTGGTTGTGGTTATTGAAAGTATTTAATTCTAATGGGAAAAATACAGATTCCCCAAACACTCCCCCCTCCTTTCTATCAGCACTCCGGCTTATCACAGGCTAAGTGGGTAATTTTATGTTTTATTTTAAGTAAGAGCTCTATATTAAATTATTGGCAGTACATCATTGTGCTGAAAGAGGATGGGAGAGGATTAGAATCCATGCTACAAATTCTTTTTTTTATTTCAAGTTTTCCTCTTAGTGACAGATTTACTTCTCCAAGAATCCCCCCATGTTTGCCTCTTTTTTCAATACAATATAAAATTATTCTTTACGTTTTGTTTTATATATACACACACATACCAAAAGCATTTAATTACAGTCCACTTTATACAAAAAGTGTGATAATCACAAACCTACACTCAGTCATGATATTTGGAATGAAGTTGATATTGCAACAATTTGATCACAATTTCTAGAAAAATATCTTTCTCCATCAATAATGCATTCACCTAGATTTTTTTTTTAAGCTCAATGAGACTACTCACTTGTATAAAGTTAAGAGTGTGTGTAAGTGTTTGCAGGTTTAGGGTCTAAACTAGTAGCATTTACTTTAAAATTAAAAAAATTAAGGGAAAGACAAAAACGTCAAATCAGTATGATGTATTCTGGAACACAATAGCTTAGATAACTTTGAAGTCATGAATTACTGTATCCAACTGACACAGAGTGACAACAGCTACGATCCAGTGATTATATAGAGAGTAGAAAAGACAGCACAGGAAGAAGAGAAAGTATTAGATGGTAAAAATGAAAAGAACAGAAGGATCTAGGAAAGAACTAGGGAAAACTGAAAGTTTTGGGGGGGCGGACAAACCCTGCTTAAGATCACTTCAGAAACCTATTAGCAAAGCAGTATCAGGCCACAGCCATTTTATCAGGTTCTGGCCTGGTTCACTGTTGTTGATTCTGACTGCTTTCAAAGGAGATTTGAGAAAGTGTTAAAATCACTTGTAGGCTTTTTAAATAAGAAAAAATATGAACTACGTGGGAAAGAGAAATTATGACAAATGCTTTGGTTTGTAGCAGAAGGTGATGAAATAGAAAATCAGAAATCTCTGCAAGGAATTTTAGCAAAAAGCAACATTTTCTTGTAAGGTCAGTGTTATAACCTAAGAAGCAAACCTCCACTGAGATAAACTTCACTGCTCCATGGAAATCATACTTAAAACAACATGATAAGGACAGGAACAACAAACTATTTGAGAAAAGGAGTTTTAGTGGCATAAAAGAAGGAATGGGATTCAGCTCTCTTTGTGCTGCTATAAGAAAAATCAAATACACTTGGGACCAAAAGCGTTGAATAACATTCCTGATATTGCAAAAGAACAAGGACAAATTGTTATGATATAGCAGTCACAGACATGGAATATTGGCTTCTGATAGACTTAGAAGAGCTCAAAATATTTTTAAGAGTATAAGATTAAGAGGAGAAACCTGCCTGCTAGCAGACAACACACAAAAAGGATTCCAACTACAGCACTGTTAACAGTTTTAAATTTTGCATGGTCACACACTTTGCTCTCTGAAATTTTACAGATCACTGAAACATACATGCTTGGTGCCCTGACCTTGCAAAACACTTACTTATGTGAGTATTCAGGATCAGAGCTTATTTTTATATTGCCTAATGCAAAAAAGAAAAACAGTTTATTTATTTATTTTTTAAAAATCATAGCTGTTAAGAACAGCATTCTGGGCGGACATCTAGCGAACAGGGGCAGTAAACAGGAAAGTTTTAAGAGGGAGTTCTCCAGGTGAAGGAGATCCCTAAGTGACCCTTGGGGTGAATTTGTTGTCTGTAACTGTGTTACTGCTTCATTGAAGTTTATAGTGTGGTCTGTTCGGGGGACTGTGTGCTGAGCCTAATGGCCACCTAGGCAAGGCAGAGAGCTTCCTAATGAGGCTCTAGCCTGCCATCCTTTGATCCCTAATCCCTTTAGGATCCCTTGATGAGGGGATGCAGCTAACTCATGGAGAAGAGGGGTTTAAAAAGCCAGCTCGTAAGCAACCACAAAAGCTAGTGAACTGGAGCGGCAAACAGAGGAATTTTGGGAGTTTAGAGTGGGAGAGCCAGATACACCTACTAAACATTCTCTAAACTTAGGGCAATAACCCCACCAATGGAAAAACGACACACACAAAGAACAAACAAACAAAAAAACCCTTCAGGAGTAGAAAAATAATGCAGGCAGAAGTCCAGCAGCAGAGTTGGGGCACTCCATTTTACTGCACTGAATGCAGCATGTATGATTACCTGCCTTGTGGGCAGGTGGCGTATGTGTGCATCCGGTGCAAGCAACTCATGGTTCTCAGAGACAGAAATGGGTCTCTCAAGCCAGGGGGACTGAACTGGAGGAGCTAAGGGAGACAGAGAAGTACACAGATGAGACTTTCTGGGACACAGGAGAGCTGTCCCACTCCCACTCTGAGCGCTGAGGAGGATGAAAGTCTCAGGGAAGGAGAACATCCAACTGGAGCAGAGGGAAATGATCCCATAGTTGGGACCCTCCTTCCAGATGATGTTGTGGTATCCTCTTGCACTGAGGATACCCTTCCAGGGGAGGGAACCCCAATTATTAGGAAGAGACAGGTAATGGTAACAGGGGATTCAGTTGTTACAAATATGGATAGTTGGGTTTGTGATGACCGGGAGAATTGCATGGTGAATTGCCTGCTGGGTGTGAAGGCTGAGAACCTTTTAAGACATTTAGATACACTTATGTGCAGTGCTGGGAGGAGTGGTGGTTGTGGTTCATGAAGGCAGCAATGGCATAGGGAAAGGCAGGACAGAATTCCTGGAGGCCAAATTTAGGCTGCTAGGTAAGAGATTGTGCTAGGTAAGAGATTGAAGTCCAGGGCCTCCATGGTAGCATTCTCTGAAATGCTTCCAGTTCCACTCACAGTGCCAGTTTGACAGGCAGAACCGCAAGATATCAAGGTATGAATGAGACAGTGGTTTTTGGAGAAGGGATTTAGGTTTATTAGGAACTGGGGAATCTTTTGGGAAAGGTGGAGCCTATACAGGAAGGATGGATTCCACCCAACCCAAAACAGAACCAGATTGCTGGCATGTAAAGTGAAAAAAGTCATATAAAAGTTTTTAAACTAAGGGTTGGGGGAAAGCCACCATGTGCGGAGGAGCACATGGTTCGGACAGACACATCCTTTAGGGGAGGATTTGTTAAAAGGGATACTCTATATCCTAGTAAAGAGGAGAGGATAGAAGTTGATAAAGTACAGGTAGGAACTGAAGAGAAACAATTAAACAAAAAAAAATCCCTTTGAATTACAGCATATGAAGGCAGACAACTAAATATTGACAAATTTTATAAGTGCTTATATATAAATACAGTAAGTCTAAATACTAAGATGGGTGAGCTTGAGTGCCTGATATTAAATGAGGATATTGATATAATAGGCATTACAGAAACTTGATGGAATGATGATAAATCAATAGGACACGGTAACACCAGGGTACAAAATACTGCAGAATTGTGTTTAACCGAGCCTCCATTATCTGGATTTCCACATTAACCACATTGGGGCTGACAGCCCGGGCAGCAGGGCTCCAGCTCTCAGCCCCAGTTTCATTAATATGTCTGAAGCGCGAGCCCTGCCACCCGGGGCTGACAGCCCGAGTCCCACCGCCCAGGGCTGAAGCTCTGTGCCCGTTCTCCGGATTATCCGATCAGGCCCCAGTCCCAAGACGGGGTTCCACTGTATATAGAAATGACAGAGTAGGTCATCTTCTGGAGGGAGTGGCACTATATGTGAAAAAAGCATAGAGTCAAATATAGTAAAAATCTTAAATGAATCAAACAGTACCATACAATCTCTATGGATAGAAATTCCATGCTTGAACAATAACAGTATTGCAGTAGGAATATACTATCGACCACCTGACCAGGATGGTGATGTGACTGTGAAATGCTCAGGGCGATTAGAGAGGCTACAAAAAACAGAAAACCGAATAGCTAATAGTTTAATAATGGGGTATTTCAACAATCCCCATATTGACTGGGAACATGTCACCTAAGGACAGGATGCAGAAATAAAATCTCTAGACATCATTAATGACTATTCTTGGAGTAGGTAGTCCTGAAACCCAAGCAGGGAGAAGCAATTCTTGATTTAGTTTTAAGTGGTGCACAGGATCTGATCCAAGAGGTTAATACAGCAGAACCACTGGGTAATAGTGACCATAATGTAATTACATTTAATATCCCTGTAGGGGGAAAAATACCAAAGAAAACCCACTATAGTAGCATATAATTCCATACAGGGGAACGACACAAAAATTAGGAAGCTAGTTAAATGGATATTAAAGGGAATAGTCACAAGAGTGAAATGCCTGCTATCTGCATGGAAACTTTTTAAAAACACCATAATAGATGTTTAGACCAAATATATACCCCAAATTTTAAAAAACAGTAAGAGGACCCAAAAAAAATATTACCATGGCTAGGAGTAAAAAAGATGGCTAGACACACAAAGAAATCAGGGCTTTGGAGTGGAGCCCGGAGCTGGAGCGCGGACCAGTAGGTTTTTGTCCAGAGCCGGAGCGGAGCCGGAGAGGAGCAATTCAAAAATTTGATTGCTCCAAATCACTGAAAGAAATCTTAAAAATTGGAATTCAAATCCTACTGAAGAAATAAAAAGGAACACACTTCATTTGCCAGAGTTTAATAGTATACCTAGACAGGCCAAAAAACAAACAATTGGAAAAGCAACTAGCAAAAGACACAAACTAGCAAACAAAAATTTGTTTAAGTACTTCAGAAGCAGAAAACCTGCCAAACAATTAGTGGGACCACTGAACAATCAGCATGCTAAATGAGCACGAAAGGAACACACAACCATTGTGGAGAAGCTAAATTAATTCTTTGCATTGGTCTTCACTGCAGAGGATGAGAGAGAGATTGCCACACCGGAGCCATTCTTTTTAGGTGAAAATCAGAGGAACTGTCCCAGACTCAGGTGTCAGTAAAGGAGATTTGGGAACAAATTGGTAAGTTATACATTATCAAGTCACCAGGACCAGATGGTATTCACCAAAGAGTTCTGAAGGAATTCAAATACAAAATTGCAGAACTACTAATTGTGGTATTAACCTAACACTTAAATGAGCCTGTGTACCAGAACACTGTTGGATAGCTAATGTAATGCCAATTTAAGAAAAGAAAAGAAAAGAAAAAAGAAAAGAAAAGAAAAGACTCCGGAGGCAATCCTGGCAATTACAGGTCAGCTTGACTGAAGCTTGACTTCAGTACCAGGCAAACTGGCTGAAATCACATAAAAGAACAGAATAATCAGACACATAGATGAACACGATATGTTGGGGGAAGAGTCAACATGGCTTTTGTAAAGGGAAATCATGCTTCACCAATCTGTTAGAATTCTTTGAGGAGGTTCAAAAACATGTGAACAAGGGTAATCCAGTGGATATAGTATACTTTGACTTTCAGAAAGCCTTTGACAAGGTCTCTCAACAAAAGCTTTTAAGCAAAGTAAACAGTCAGAGGATAAGAGGGAAAGTCCTCTGATGGATCAGTAACTGGCTCAAATATAGGAAATAAAGGGTAGGAATAAATGGTCCACTTTCACATGGAGAGAGGTAAATAGCAGGGTCCCCCAAGGATCTGGACTGGTACCAGGGCTGTTCAACATATTCATAAATGATCTGGAAAAAGGGGTAGACAGTGAGGTGGCAAAGTATGCAGACAATACTAAACTTCTCAAAATAGTTAAGTCCTAAGCTGACTGTGAAGAGTTACAGAGGGATCTCACAAAACTGGGGACTGGGCAAAAAGATGGCAATGTAACTCAACACTGAAAAATGCACATTGGAAAATGTTATCCCAACTATACATACAAAATGCTGGGATCTAAATTATGTTACCACTCAAAACAGAGATCTTAGAGTCATCGTGAATAGTTCTCTGAAAACATCTGTTCAATGTGCAGAAGCAGTCAAAAAGCTCACAGAAAGTCAGGAACCATTAGAAAAGGGATAGATAAGAAGACAGAAAATGTCATAATGCCACTGTATAAATCCATGGTACACCCACACCTTAAATACTACATGCAATTCTGGTCATTCCATCTCAAAAAAGTTATAATAGAATTGAAAAAAGTACAGAGAAGGGCAATAAAAATGATTAGGAGTATTGAACAGCTTCCATATGAGGAGAAATTTAAAAAAGACTGGGACTGTTCAGCTTGGACAAGAGACAACTGAGGGGAGATATGATAGCAGTCTAGAAGATCATGAATGGTGTTAAGAAAGTAAATAAGTGCTCTTTACCCTTCACATCACACATGAACCAGGAGGTTTAAAACAAACATAAGGACATTATTCTTCCAAGCCTCCAGCATAAGGAAGTACTTCTCTATACAACGCAGTCAACTTGTGGTACTCATTGCCAGGGGATGCTGTGAAGGCCAAAGGTATAACTGGGTTCCAACAAGAATGAGAAGTTCATGGAGGATAGGTCCATCAATGGCTATTAGCAAAGATGGTCAAGGATGGAACCCCATGGTCTGGGAGTACCTAAACCTCTGACTGCTAGGAGCTGGGACTGGATGACAGGGTGGATCACTCAATAAATTGTCCTGTTTTGCTCACTCACTCCAAAGACAGGATACTAAGCTAGATGGACCACTGGTCTGACCCAGTATGGCCATTCTTATCTTGCTCACTTACCTCTACAAGGAATACCCTCCATCAACGGGACTGTAAGGCCCGCTGTCCTCCTTAAGACCCACTTCTATCAAAATACAAGAAACTGGCCAGCTGATCATGGCTACTTAGAATAGCAATGGGAATAGCTGATATTTAATAATAGCTGATTTAAAAAAATAATTTAATTTTCTATTCCTTTTCCCTACCTTTATCTGTTGCTTGTCTTCCTAGGGCTAGAGTGTGGTCTAGGGTCGTGCAGTCGCACAGGGACATAAGGAGGGTAAGATTACACTCCTGTACAAAAGCTGCCTATCCAGGCCTTGGCTCCAGGTATGCAAGGGTGAATGGGTACTAGTCACACGCTACTCCCAAGAAATAGGTGGGCAGAACATAGGCACATTTCCTTTCCCTGCTCCTGGAACAGCACAGCTACACATCACTGCATACACAGTATAGAGTACAGAAGCACAATATAACCTCTAGAGCAGTGGTTCTTAATCTGGGGTGCACGCTCTCCCTGGAGGTGCAAGATGCCCTTTCTGGGGGTGCGAGACATGCCAGATTTTTTTAGAAGGTAAATCATCGAAAACACAAATTAAGCACAGGCACGTAAGTACAACTACTTTCATCAAACCAATGTATTTGGTTTGTTTCATCAAACCAATGTATTTATTAACATTATACATTTTTTAACGATTACTGTAATATACAAACAAAAAATAGATCTAGGTTTAAGGGGTGCAAGAACATATTTTTTAGGTTTAAGGGGTGCGAGAACATACTTTGGTTTTTGATAAGGGGTGCGAGAATATATTTTGAGAACCAAAGGGGTGCAGGCTGCAGTAAAGGTTAAGAACCACTGCTCTAGAGGTTAACCTCTTTGAGACAGGGACAGTATCTTGCGTGGCTATAGCTCCTTAGACAGATTATGAGCACTACTATAATGCTAATAATAAATTCATAATAAAATAAAGGGGCTACAAAATTCTAAGCAGGGGATCCAGAACAGGGAGAAATCCTTTCATTGCATCTTAAAAGATAAAACCTGAAATAGACAGGAAATAGTGTCTTGCTATAAAACACCTTAAGTCCAATGTTCATTCATGACACAAAGAACAGGCAGCAGTCAATCAAGCTTCGTGAAGAAAGCTTCTTAACTTCAGTTATTTCCTGCAAACGTACATTATATTGTAATGGAGACTTCTATATTGTATGCAGTGTCTGCTCAGACAAATTCACTCCTGGGGAAAAATCAAATTTAACAATATAAAAGAGCAATAGGTCTGACGACTACAAAGGTTAAGTCTGTTTATTCTGCCTTTAATGAGAAGCTGTGTGAACTATAAAAATTCATTTTTGTTTCCTTAAAAGCTCTGGTTTAACCTGAAATGTTTGCTCTTCTTTGCTGACCCAAGTGACTCATTTCTCTGTTAACCTTCTATTGCAGATCTCTACCCAGCCTTCATTCCCGACAGTATTCATATATTAGAATACTGAAAATTAACACACAAAAGAAATTAACAATGTATGTAACAATTGGTACATCATAAACTTTCATTAATGCAACCCTTGCCTTCCATACCCTGGTCTTCCTAGTATGCTTTTGCTATCCTTTGTTGCATTATATATAATTTTAATTGTCAGTTCCTTAGGAGAGAGACCTGTTAATGTTTGTCCGTAAAGCACAAACATAGTGCTGTGTGAATAGTCAAGTAATAATAAATGGTTACAATACTTCAACAGCAGTAAGGAAGAGGTTTATTTAGCTTCCAGCGTAACAGTTTCACAATGATCAATCTGAAATAGGTAAGTATTGATGATGCAGAAGAGAGTAGAGTTGCCTAGCACACATCACACAACAGTAGGGTGTGTCACCACGCAGGAGACAGCAACCACAAGTACGCAGGATTCCTCCAAATCTACATCCTCAACAGCCCTCCTTGAGCCCAGTCCCCTTCTCTCTCTGTGCAAGTTACCACACGAACCCTCACAGAGCAGCAGCCAGGAAAGAGTGGGGGGATGTCAGGATGCACAAGTTACTAAGAGAGATTCAAAACAAGTACAGGTGTGGCTGTGTGCATCTATCTCCTCCATGACCAACATTAGATGCATAAGTGGAAGGAGGAATTTCTCCCTGATGGGCAGCTGGGACTAACAACTGGCTACAATGACCCATTCAGACTTCCTCAGCTAAACCAGGGAAATCCCATCCTCCTCATTGCAGCCTTGTCTACACTACAAAATTAAGTCAATCTAAGTTAGGTTGACGTACAGCCACTACGGTAATTACTATGATTTTTCATGTCTACACTACCCTCCTTCTGCCAGTGGTGTGTATCCTCACTGGCAGCACTTGCACCAACTGAAGCGGGGCAGTGGTGGGTGGCTGACAGCCTGAACTGGAGCTCCACCACTGGGGGCTGACAGCTCGGGGCAGGGAGGCTCCAGTTGTTAGCCCTGCGCAGGGCTGACAGCCAATAGGCAATGTAAGTAACACAGTATCTACATGGACACTGCGTCATCCTAACTACATCGACCTAAGCACTACGCCTCTTGCAGAGGTGGAGTTATTAGGTCGATGTAGTGGGCGACTTACATTGGCGGGAGCAACATTGTAGTGTAGACACTCACAGAGTTAGGTTGATGTAAGGCAGCTCTGTCATGTAAACCAGGCCAGAGATTTGGGGTAGGCACTGCCCCCGCTGTTGTTCCTGAGTACAACCACAGCCGTAAGTGATGTCAGTGAGACAGTCACAAAATGAGCAGCTGGGATTAAGCAACCATGTAACAGTACGTAGCTATCCAATGTGGCCTGTAACCCCTTTGGATCTAGTTAAATCTCCAGAGATGTGGAACTTAAGGTATGGCTACACTTAAAAAGTTACAGCAGCACAGCTGCACCACTGAAGCCGGGCCACTGTAGTGCTTCAGCATAGACACGATCTACACCAATGGGAGCTGCACCACTGAAGCCGGGCCGCTGTAGGGCTTCAGCATTCTCCTGTAGCAGTATGTAATTCACCTCCCCGAGAGACACTAGCTAGGTCGACGGAAGAATTAAACCGACATAATTTTCTAGTGTAGACCAGGCCTTAGTCAGGTCATCTCAGCACAGAAGCATGCTAGATCTGCAAGATTACATGAGTACAGAGCATTGTTTTACAGGAATTTCACTCATTCCTTTCAGGGAGGACCCACAGGATTGTGATGTGTACATCCTCTCAAAGCATTTTCCTGTGTAGTCCTGGAGGGAGAGTAAGGGGGGGTTAACTTCCCATTGAACAAGTATGGAATCTCACAACCTCACAAAAACTAAATACTTAGTTTCAAATACCCATTAAGGTTACTAAGTGACAATAATGCACATCATTAATGCACAATATCTCTCACATCATTTACAAAACCCAAACACTTAAAAGCAGAGAAATGAATAGCTAAGGACATCATAAAGGCCACTACACAAACAATAAACATTTTTCTCATTAAATATAAAGTAATGTCTATTTCATCACAACACAACAATGTTAAAATCTCCAACAATCCCTGTAGGAGAGTTATGTTATTTTGGCTGCAGTATTTACCTAAATATTTTCTTTTTTAAAGAATACTGCTGAACAGTAACATTTATCAAATGACAATAAACTTATTTGAAAAATACATTATTCAAATAAAATAGCAAATATAAGTACTGTAACAGAGAAAAGCATAAGTATATACGTATGTGGACTTGTTGATCGTCTTTTATGATCCTGATCCAGCAAAAGCACTTAAGCACGTGCATCACTCTAAGAATGTGATAAATATCATAAACATCAATTGGACTACTAACATGCTTAAATTTCAGCACATGATTAAGTGGTTTGTGGGATCAGGGCCTATGTTTCTTTTTTTAAGTATCTTGTGTAGTGTTTATATTTTGAGCTTACCAATGAAAAAACAGCTATTTTGGGCCACCATTATGGTTGCTGCATTGTGATGAAACACATGCTTTATAAGAATAATATTCCTGTTTATCATGTGTGCAGTGTAAGACATACATGCCACGACTATGTGTTTGCTTGCCCTTAGTTTCTTGGCTTTAGTAACAATAGGATAGCTAACTAAATTGTTGTCAATCAGCAACCACAATTGTTAGGGAGGTTTTTTAAATGAAGTTTTGGTTTTGAAATTTCCCTTTTTGGTAGGGAGAGGTGGAGAGTAAGGGGGGATGTAATTTTCCCCCTTTTCCACAGGAAAAGATAGAAAGTTGTTTTGTTTTTTAAATAAGTGAGATTGTCAGGTCACCAAATTATTAAACTGGGGGGGAGAGCGGGGAGAAGCAGACCCGGCCATGTTAATAATTTCTGAGGAAGCCAATCTCATTCATTACACACTTAACAAGATATGTATGTTCACCATACAGCTGAGCAAATAACACATGCAGGCACAGCACAGCCTATCCTCACTCCAAATACTAGTAAGAAACAGTAAGCAAATCACAGAAAAGTAGACTAGAATCCAGTTCTCTTGATTCTAAATCCAATGCCAATTCCATGGGTCCATCCTGCCACGTCACTGAACCTCTCTCTGCCTTAATTACCCCCATCAGATAACGTTAATACGGTTTTGCATTTACACAGTGCTGCTTCAAATCATATTTGGGGCTGCAGTCATTTAGTATGCCAATACCCTACTCTACATGACTTTCTCATTGAGCTCAGACTCTGCAGTCTCCATGCTATACATGCCTGGCTGAGATAGAATTCTGGATGAAAGCTAACTGTATGAAGCTTAGTCCAGACAAAATGGAGGTGATGCTGACAGATGGATGGATGCAGAAACCATAAGGAATGGGCAGTGTCTGCAATTTATCCTTTAAATGAGGAGTTATGCTCAGCCTCCATTTCAGAGGTTCATAATGGTCTTATTGAAACCATCACCATTCCTAAGTCAAGTGACATTTTTTGTCTAGGGTGCTTTCTATCATCCTCAGCTAGCCTAGACAATCCTAGCCTTCCATTCTTATATAAACCTCATCACAGTAATCTATGCTCTGGTTACTTCCAGGACAGACTACTGTCATACTATGCATTCTACTATAGGCTACTATTGAAAACTACTTGGCTATTCCAGCTAGTGCATAATGAAATGTGGCAGTCTGATGTGAGCAAATTAAACCTATGCTCTGCACTAGCTTCCTATTCACCGCTGGAAACAATTCAAGATGTTGATGGATTATCTATAAAGCCTTAAATGGATTGAGACCCAGCTGTTTCCTAGAGCATTCCATCCCTGTGCCTTGGCATGGCAGTTACAGTATACTCTTGCCATCTGGGGCTAGGGTTGGACACTTGAATTTGATGGTATAAGATATTTTTGTTAGAGGGGGCTCTTTCTTCAGGAATACATTCCTTCTTGCACTCCATCAAAGCCAGAGTTTGCTGATCTTTAGGTCATATTGCAAGATAAACATGTTCAGTCTGACTCTTTAGCCAGAAGGGCATTCAGTAAGCAGAGGGGAAAGGTAGGAAGCAGTCTAGTCTTGAGGTCTTATTGTATGGCCATTAGGTATTATTTATTTTAATTATAATTAATAAAACATTCCATTCATAAAACACCATCAATTATTCTTACATGGAGTGCAAACACTTCCTAGTCACACACATCTGAACTAACAAATAGCATTTGCTAAAACCCAGAAAAACTTAGAAGACGTTAATTTTAAATGTCAGTTTTCAAAGAAGCTTTAAACAATCTTCACTAGTCGAACAAACATAAGCCTTAACATTTAAATTTTCATTCCACAATTAAAAGGAAAACACATTGCAAGGCTAATAATTTGTTAGACCTTGTCGATTTTCCCCCTCCATATATATTACTACAAATTGCATTCAACTAATTGGAACTATCCTGATTTAAATAACTTGGCCAGGAAAGCTGTTTAAAGCATGTAAAGTGTTCCTTAAACCAGCACACAGGAATACTGAACTATAATAATGTGAGTCATATCACTCAATATTTAAAAGGCAGCACCCCAATATACAAAGTAGGACCAAAAAAAAAAAAAAAGAAAGAAAGCTACAGTATTGCCTTAAGGATATATTTACCAATTATGTTTCAGCAAATGCTGTCTTCCTCTTGGAAACAATCAACATATAAATAATAGATTATAACAACAATAAATATTAAAGATAAAGCCTTGAAAGATTTGTGGAAAAGACTTTCACATATAGACAGGCTATACAAACATGTCTGCAGAGTTCTGTGGAAGTTTTACACGAGTGCATAAAACTGGGTAAAGATTCTCTTGACCTTTGTTCCCCAACCCCTTTAAAAAAAATTGATTCAGAAAGCAATAAAAAGAAAATTTCTCACACTAATCTAGATAAATGTTTGATTATCTTGCCTTTCTTCACATCTGTAGCTCACCAGCCAGCAGGAAACAGTTTCATTTCTGTTATTTTTCTAACCAAAATAGTATCAACCCTTTCAAGAAAATATACTCCTCAAAAAACATCAAAAGCAATTAGTCTCTTTCAAGAACTACTTGTAGTATCTACCATAGATTGTATAAGCACCTCCCTTTCCTCCCCCACTTCTGATATGCAGCGAGAAGCAGCATAAGTTTTGCCAATGTATATATGACCAAAAAAACCTCAATAGATTTCATTTCAGCTATACGAACATATATTACAAATTGAAGTGGCAATGACCACTATTCTTAAAATAGCATAACTTTTCCATTCTAACTGCACTCTCTCCTACACTCCATGCTCAATAGCTCATAACTTTCTGAAACTGTCATGTTTTGGACTAAAATTTTCCAAGAGTGATTTTTTTCTGGAAAATTGTGTAATGTGGTTCAGTAATATAATTATGAGCAGAGTGGAGAAAGAGTGCACTATTCCAATTATAAAAATAATTATTCTACCCTTTTGTGAACAAGGCTACAACTGAAACATCCTAAAGTGAAAAGCTGATTTTGAATTTACAGAACAGCCCCCAATGACAAGAGCTGCTTGAACTGAAAACTGAGTTTGAGACTTTGAAAAAAATCTCATTCTCAATAAGTTTCAGAAACATTCAGCTAAGGAGGGTTGGGTTGTGCATGCCTGCATAACTAACTTAGTTGTGTAGTGAAAACGACACTGCTGGTACACATGGGTTGAGGCAAGCACTTCCAAGGCTCATTCCCTGTAGAGTCTGCAGACAGTGTCAGGCCAAAGAAATTAAGGAGGACCACTGCGCATTTTCTAACTTTAAATCTGCCCCTTGTGAATATGCATGACGATATAATTTAAAGATGCTACACGTGTTTCTATTATTGAAAAATAAATTGTCAGTTACTTTGAATTTGAGAATTAATATATGGTCATATGGACAACTGTAACACATACGCAAAGGGAACTAAGTTAAAGTTAGATTTGACACCTTAACATTCTCATGACAGTTTTTTGTACAGAAAATAATATTGTTTTGTCAAATTACCATTGGGCTTACAACTGGTCAGCTGGTATCCAAGTCTGAAACTGCCAAATAAACCCTAGACAAAACAGACTACAGAAGAGAAAATAATATTCACTGAAATCTAATATTAATACTGTCATCAGTCACTTACTAGAGAGAAACCTATACCAGAAGCAAACAGCAACTGACTAAAGAGACTTAGCACTATGAAGCATGTGGTAGATTTTAAAGCATTTCTGAAAGTTCAGTTTCATAAATGGTTGGTGTTACATACTGAAGACAATAAAAATATAGTGTCAATTTAATTATTTTATTTGTATAGCCCTATAATGATTGCTGACATTTCAAAAGCAAATGAGGAGCTTAGAAAAAGTATGATAATTCTAACGATAACTTTTATCGTTAAACTAAATAACAATGCAGTATCATGCTGACTTAACACATCCCAATTTCAGAACATCTACTTGTGTAAGTACAACAGTACATATTTGGTGTAGGGGGGAAAGGAAGAGACAGTCCACAGGACAAGGGAAGTTTATTTACCCCACTCAATTTTTATTTCTGTATGTGACATTGCACTCTATATGATTTTATGAAAGTATGCTGATGAGTGTGAATATAATGTAACTAAAATATGCTTCATGAAAAAGGTCTCTTGTAAGGTATCATTACAAAGCTTATAATCTACTGAGTGTGGTCATCCTATTTGTATAAATGTATCACTCTTGTATCTGAAACTAGAAATATGAAATATAACTCTGAGGGCCTACTGTAATTATTCAAAGTGTGGGCCATTTATGGTGGTTTGGAATCTTGATGGCTCCCATCAACCAGGAAAATTGACTGTGGATGGCTCTGTTTGCAGGCAGGCCGTCCCGTGAGTCAGGCTGGGAGGAATGAAGGCTTGGGGTCTTACAGTGACATGTGATCATGTCACCTGAATTGGAATCCATCTTTAACCTGGTGTTTTTCCATTGAGAAGGAGGGGTGGGAACCCAGAGGGACAAAGGATTCCCACCTTATGCAAAAGATATATAAGGAGGTGGAACAGAATAAAGGGGGCGGCCATCATGAGAAATCCCCTAGCTACCGCCTGAGCTGGAACAAGGGCTGTACCAGGGGAAAGGATTGTGCCCAGACTAGGAAGGTGTCCAGTCTGTGACAGAAACTTATTGAAACATCTCTGAGAGTGAGATTTTATCTGTATTCAGTTTTATTACTGTATTAGGCTTAGACTTGCGTGCTCTAGTTTATTTTGCTTGATAATTCACTTTGTTCTGTCTGTTACTACTTGGAACCATTTAAATCCTACTTTCCATATTTAATAAAATCACTTTGTACTTATTAATTAACCCAGAGTATGTATTAATACCTGGGGGGGCAAACAGCTGTGCATACCTCTCTATCAATGTTATAGAGGACGAACAATTTATGAGTTTACCCTGTATAAGCTTTATACAAGGTAAAACAGATTTATTTGGGGTTTGGACCCAATTGGGAGTTGGGCATCTGAGTGTTAAAGACAGGAACACTTCTTAAGTTGCTTTCAGTTAAATCTGCAGCTTTGGGGCATGTGGTTCAGACCCTGGGTCTGTGTTAGAGCAGACGGGCGTTTCTGGCTCAACAAGTCAGGGTACTGGAGTCTCAAGCTGGCAGGGAAAGCGGGGCAGAAGTAGTCTTGGCACATCAGTTGGCAGTTCCCAAGGGGGTTTCTGTGATCCAACCCGTCACACTGTAGTTGCCTGAATTTTCACTAGAGTACATCTGATTCATCCCACAATAAACCATAGGCTAGAAAAACAACCACACATCTGAGGAGCAAGGTCAGCTACAGAAGATACAAATCCTGCTCCTCATTAACCAAGTGGGTAACTACACTCATCTATCTAATCTGCTTCAAAGTGTTTCAGGGACCATTTCCCTGAGACAAGCAAACTTTTTAAAAATGTATCAGCTCTAAGTTGAAACCTCTTTTCCCAGATAGGCTTCAATTCTTAAGAGCTGAAACAAGACCATTACAGTTTTCTTAGATTGTAGTTTGCTCTTCACTAAACCCAGTTGTATTTTAAAGTGACTAGAACCAAACTGATTTGATAGGTGGATTTTTGGAACTGCTGCCCCAAACAACTGGAATAAGCTACCTGTTCTGTTTAGGTAGGTACTGTCTACTTTCAAGAAACTTTTGAACTATCATCTTGAAAGGAACTGAAATAGTATGCCACATTTAGTGTAAATAAGGACAGAATTTGGCCTTTGGACTGCAGAGTGTTTTCTGCTATTTTAGGTTAATTGTCTTGCATATAATATTGTTGGTACAGTACTGAGCATGCAGCTATAAAACTGTATAGCTGCTGTTTCTCACGAGCCCTCATGAAAAGGAGATGCCTATTTTATAAGGTTATCCCAGTGAGCAACATTTTAAATATTAAATGTGTACTTCCTCATTCACAGTGAGGAAAAAAAAGTGAGGGAACTCACGTTACTTATGAATTTATTGCAATTCCCTCTATTTGGGACTGCAGCTGAAGACCTCTCAAACTTCAGATGATGCAGAATGTGGCAAACTTTATTTAGTGGCATTTTCTTCAGAGAGTATATTACACCTGTGCACCATAATAAGCAGCAGCTTCCAGAGTAAAGATGCTGATTTTAACTTATAAGAGCACTAAATGATTTGGGTTCTGGATACCTTATAGACTTTTTCTCTCTTTGCATGATACCCTGGCAGTGGAAAACAGCAAGGTGCTTAAGCGAACAGCTCCCAAGTTTAAGAAAAGAGGATGCTTTCCCAAAGGATATTTTCAGTCTTCAACTTCACAACTTGCTCCCTCCACCTCAGTTTGTCAGAGTCCAAATTTGTTTGCTTTCCAGCCTTCTGGAGGGTACAAAGGATAATTAAGATTCACTGACAGAATTTTGATATGGACAATGGTCCTATTTGTACCATGGACGTGCCCTTAGAGTGTGGACAGGTGGTTTATTGTTAAGCTTGAAACTGTAGCCATCCAAGCCGAACTGACATGTAATACCACATTACTAAATTCACATCCAAATAAAATAGCTAAGTTACTTAAAGAGCTGATCCTGTCACTCTTACACATGTTGAGTAGTAACGTAGGGTGAAAGTAATACCATTGAAACTTGTGGAGAAAATGCTACTCCACATAAGTAAGTGGGGCAAAATTGGACCTTCAATAAATAATGCTGCAGCAGCAGAAGTCTTAATTGAGGAGCAGTGCATAACTGATCAGTCTAATGAGGTCTTCAAAGGCAGTTTTCTTTCTTTTCATTTCCCATTTCATTTTTCTTTAGTCAAGTAAACAAGCTTTTTGTATTTAACTCAGGAGAAGAGCTGAAGTTTAGCGGTTCACTTTGAGCACTGCCAGTTTTAGAAATGACAAAATATATGTTTATGAAAGGAGCAAGACAGGCAGTCCTATTAAGATAAACACATTTGATTAACGCTATGATATACACAACATTTAAAAAATCCCCTACTGAATGATTACCATATGGTGGTTCTTTGCAGATGGAGTTTTCACTAGTGATCAACTGTACCAAAACATCTAAAAATAAAGTTGTCCTAAACTAAAACAAAAACAATTACCAGCAGAGGCTTTTGCATTCTAAGCTAAGGAATCAATACAAGCTGCAGAAATGTTTCAAGAAACTATGTAAACAAACACTTGAGAAAAATAGCAGTGTTAAACTAGATTGCCCCACAAATTTGAACAATAAATGTAATATACCTGTTTGGGTCTCTTTCAAAAGACTATTCTTAGCTGCCAGAGGAACCCAATCAATTTAAGTAAAACCTTGGCCTACAAACACACTCACTGAGTAAGTGAATCTTAACAAATCTAATTTCAATGAAAGGGACTAGCTGAGTCAAAGAGCAGTCCCTTGGTGTTCTTTGCTCCAGAGGTTTCATGTAACCACTGACACCAACCACTACAATAGCAAACATACAACACCCTTAAACTAAATGGGAGTTGTCTGTCTAAATATAGCTACTTTTAAATAATGCATCATGAGTTATAAAATAAAGTGCTAGTGGAGTATTTATTACAGCTCTTTTCTTTAACAAAGGTATATCACTTTTAAGTAGGTGGAGAGTTATTTATATTCTGGTTTGCATATTATCAGTGTCAGTTGTAACAGATAAAGCAAGAATCTAGATTTCCTGAACGCACACTACACAACAGTTATATCAGTAGTTAGTTTTTCCTATACAAATCTGATTCACACACACACAAAAGGAACAAAAGATGCAAGCTAAATTTAGAAAAAGTGACAATTCATTAGGTGTCTTTTTAGCATGCAAGACAATAGGAGACTTGTGCGATCTTATTTCTCACAGAACTGATTCTATCACGTTCATATACTCCATAACATCTCTTTATGTGATTATAAAACCTTTTCAGAGCTGCTTGAAAATTAACAAACACATTTAACATTGCAATATTAAAAAGAAGTGTTACACATTGTTACTTTTTAAATATTTTGAAGATAGTCACATGCAAGAGATGTCAAGACTGAATTTTTTTGTATGGTTTTAAGTTTCAAGAATATGAAATATTTGTCAAAAACAAAATGTTAAGTAATGCTTTGCTACAAGAATTTCCCCCAATGGGGAAAGTACAGATCTGTAATAGTAAAACTGACTTTTAGTAACCAAAAGGGAATGTCACTCTATCTTCTTAACAGGGGATTCCTGAGTAAAATTTCTTTCTACCCTAAACTGTTGTATAGTGTTACTCTATGCTGATAAACAGTTGATGCTTTTCACCTGGAGGTGGCTGTACTTAATCTTTTACTAAAGTGAAATCCATATTCTGCCACTGATCCTCAAACTGCCAACAATAAGGAGAGTTCTGCAGAGAAAACAACAGTGAATGACCTGTTGTATAAACAATGTGGGCCTGCAGAGTCGTTTTGACCCTAAAAACTGACTCTATGATTGCTCAGTAGTACAATGTCTTTACTGACTTCACTACATCCATAGAAACGTTAACTTCGATGGGGCACTGGGCAGGCAGGCAGTTTCTCTGTGCAGATCCAGTTGCACGATCAGGGCATAGTTGTAAAGTGTTTTGAGAGCCTCCTGAGTAGGAAAGTATTTAGCACTGGTTATCTAGAGCCTCAAGAGCAATCTTATCTGCATTCGTTTTACAGGAAAGGTGTGAAGTCGATAAGAATGAGAAAGTAAGTAATTCCCACCTGGGTGACTTTAAAGCCCTCAGACAGCCAGAAAACTTTCCCTTAGGCATTAACATTAAATTTTGACAGCTATTTTTAAGTATTCACGCCTAACCGGAGGAATGGATAGACGTTTCCTTCCATATTTCCAGCGTGGGCTTCAAGCGGAAATCATGTTTCCTTCGTGGCACTCCTGCTTTCAAAGAGGAATCGTACGTTCCCTTGTGGGCTTCAAAACTTGTGCCTGTACTTGGCCATAGGTAAGGGGCTGGTCATCGGGGCTAGAGAGCTCCCCACGAGCTGGGACACACACTGGACCCAGCCCTGCCTGACGTTCTCCCAGCGCTGAGGCCGCTCAACCGGGAGCCCGAGGGGCATGCAATGGAGAGTGAATGGAGACAGCTCCGGGGCTGGGCTTCGGCCAAGGAAGAGGCGCTGGGCTGGCAGGACGGATGCTGCCCCTCTCTGCCCGGGACGCAGCGGGCAGGCTGCGAGCTTTGCAAGCAACTCGCCCCAAGCCCGGTTGCTCAGCCCCCTGCAGGCGGGGACAGAGGCGGGCGCCCCAGCTGGAGGGAGGCAGGAGGAGACCCCAGGCACCGGCGCGCTGTGCGGGGCTGGGGTGGGACGCGGCAGTCTCTCCGGCTCCAACAGGCAGAAGCTCCCCGGGTGTCCCGGGGACCGTCCCGCCCGGCCCGGCTCTTACCTTGCTGCGGATCTGGCCCGAGGTGGACACTTTCCGGATGAGTTTCTGGGGGCCCTCGTGCTCCCCCTCGCTGTCCGAGGACTCGTCTCCCGCCGCCGCCGTTCCCACCGCCGGGGGCTGGGGCTGCTGCTGGATCCCGGCCCCGCTCATCCTCGCCTCGGCCCCGGCCATCTTCTCGGACTCCTGCCGAGAGAGAGCACACGAGTTCGGCTCAGCCCGGGCTGCCGCTCCCCTCCCCGGGCAGGAGGCGGCGCAGGGGGAGGAGGAGGCGGCGGCGGGGACAAGCCGAGGAGGAGCCGGTGTAACGACACGAAACACAACCCTCCCGTTTTGCTACTGGGTGCGGTTTCTGCCACGCAACGTGACAGTTTGTTAACTTGCTACCGCCTGTCCATGGGGTTGCAAAACGGGAGGGATGGGGTATGTGGTCAAAAACACTCATGGTCTGCTTCCTCTGGGGGATGGTTGCAAAACGGGAGGAATGGGGTTTGTGGTGGAAAACA
>NW_020664368.1:4246462-4288990 GCF_002925995.2 Terrapene triunguis
AATGGGGTTTGTGGTGGAAAACACTCACGGTCTGCTTCCTCTGGGGGGATGGTTGCAAAACGGGAGGGATGGGGTTTGTGGTGGAAAAGACTCACGGTCTGCTTCCTCTGGGGGATGGTTGCAAAACGGGAGGGATGGGGTTTGTGGTGGAAAACACTCACGGTCTGCTTCCTCCTGGCTAATGTGCCAAATTGATCTATTGCATGATTGAGGCATGCTGTTTCACTTTTTTGTGTGTGAATCCGTGAAAGGGGAGGTAGGGTTTGTGGGTATGGAGCATGCCCCTGAGCCCAAGGTGAGACCAGAGTGGCTCCCCCTGCATCCGTCTTCCCCCATCCCCCAGCGTCTCAGTGCGCCGTGTCCAGGAACGGCCCTGGCGCGCTGCAGCTAAGCAGCTGGTATACATACCATTAAACCATTTAATGTTTTTAAATAATGTATTTAGTGTATTTTCAAATTATTACAAAGCAAAGCAATTTTGGGGGCCCCTTCCATAAAAAAAAGTTGAAATACTATAGTAACATGTATTTGGAAATGTAAAAAATAACCAGTGAACTACATTCAAAAATTAATTTGTAATAATTTGAAAATACACTAAATACATTATTTAAAAACATTAAATGCTTTAATGGTATGTATACATTTGCAATTACATAATGGGCTGTTGCTGGGTGATGGTGATGGTTAGGATGGGGTCGGGGGGTGCCCCGCCCCTTACCATGGCGCTTACCCCCTCTCCTGGAGCCTCAGCGTGCTGCGACCAGGAGCGGCCCCGGACAGCGTTGGAGCCACCGCGCTGCAGTGTGCCAGGGCCGCTCCCGGACGCGACACGCTGAGACACCGGGGGAAGACGGAGGCGGGGGCAGCCTCCGACATATTGGTGGGGGCCCCTGCGGAAAATTGCCCCACTTGCCCCCCCCCCCGGGCGGCCCTGGCCCTGCAACACTTGTATAGGATAGAGAGGAGCTGCGGTGATTAAGCTTTGACAGGCTAGGAATTGGAGGCCTGTGCCTTTAAGACCCCAGTCCCAGGAACCCGCCCCCTGCTCCGAGGCTGACATGCAGCGTCCCTGTGAGAAGAACAAAAACAGCCTCTGCCCCCCCCACACCCCTAGATTAGCGAGCACAGTGGGTGGCTTGTCCCATGGGGTCACTGTCCCCCCCCTCTCCCCCTCCCTAAACGGGGGTTTTGTACCCGCACGGGGTCTGGCAGTGTCTCCCCCCCCAGCTTAACCCCGGCTCTCACCCCCCACCCCTGATTTTTCCCCTTCAGCCCCTCTTCTGCCGCTAGCTACAGTAACTCGAACCCCCCAGGCCAGTAAAATTCTGCCCCCTGCTCAGACCCTGACAGTCCCCCCGCTGCGATTTGCCCCCCTTAATCCTTTTAACCCCCCCAAAGAGGAGGCAGCAAAACGTAAGTAGAAGTAAGGGCAGAGAGAGGGCAGTGGCTACAAGGAAGGTTACTGGGCATGCTCAGTTCGAGTGAGCATGCTCAGTACACCCAAGGTAGCAAAAGGGGAGGGAGAGCAGTTTGTATCGTTACACCGGCAGCCAGCGCTGGAGGAGCGGCCCGCCCGGCCGCCATCTTCCGCCGCCTCCCCCTGCGCTCCGCGGCCGGGGCAGGGCCGCGCTACCGGCTCCCACCTGAGGGGGGGCGGCCGCTGCCCCCGGGAGAGCGGCGGGGATATGCTCCCCATTGAGCCGGAGCCCCCTGCCCCGCCGCAGAGCCCCGGCGGCGCCCGCTCAGAGCAACAGGCTGGACACCGCACCCGGGGCGGTCAGGATCCAGCCCGGGACACTGCCTCAGGCCGGAGCGTGGGGGGGGGGCATCGATCCCCTCGGAACCGGGCCCCGCGACTTTGTCTGGCTCTGGAGCCGCTGCGGGGGGCTGTGTGTTCCCCTCCCCTGCTCGCTGCCCAGCCGCCCTCTGTGCAACTTTCCGCGCTACTCGGCTGTACAAAGGGACCTATGGCCGAAGTGGGGCAGCCGCAGGAGCCACGGCGTGCCTGGCCGCCGGGCGCTGCAGGCTGGGGGCGTGCAGGATAAGTGCATGCCCCCCGGCCAACACAAACACACACCAAACGCGGGCCAGTCCCACCAAGGCAGGCGCAGAAGCTTTAGGGTTCGCTGCTGGAGTCTCAGCTGCTGGCTTTACTCTCGCAGCCGCACTCTGACCGCTGTGTGGGGATGCTGAGCCGCTGGCAAGCCGGGGTGCTGATGATGGAAACCATGCACGTGGTGTTTGTTATTACTACTTCAAGCTTGTTGCGCCCCCAGTTCCAGCACCACTGCTGGTAAGAAGTCTAGTCTGTTCCCCTAGAAGTCAATGGCTATGTCTTCATTGCACCACCAAACTTTTTAATCTGGATGTAAAATGCTAGTGGAGACAATGCACAGGTAGTTCTCCATGTAGCTAGAGGAGGTAGACCCCAGGTGGGGGGTGTAGTGTTGACTTCAACTAGCTACACTGAGGTAAAAAATACCGTGCCCCTTGTCTCCACTAGGATTTTACATCAAGATAGCTATCGCTGGATTTAAAAAACACCACCACACCTTTATTGTAGTGAAGACAAAGTCAGTGACCTCAGTGATAGTGGGACCAGCATGGCCTAGCAGTAAGATAAACACTGTCTATCTTAAGGCTTGTCTACATTACAAAGTTTTGCTGCTTCAGAGCCACAGACTTCCTCTATTGTGTATCACAATAAAATGCTTTGCACAGGTATAACTTGTTTTGGTTCAGGAAGCATAATAATCTGTCCCAGCATAAAGCACATTTATACTGGCATAACTCCATACGCAGTGGGGTTTATAATGGTATAATATATAGGTGTGGTTTTTTAAATCACACTCCAACCAACATAGTCACGTTGATATAATTTTCTAGTGTAATGTTGACCTGCCCTAAGGATTTATACTATCACCCATCTCTGTAGAATCTGAGCCCCTTCAATGTAATATCAATTAGCAATAGTGAAGTCACTAGTGGATTTTATGGAGGTTTTTTGTTTTTTCTCCCTTTTTGAGGTCTAAAAGATTGTTTGGGATTGGGTTATGTGTATGTAGAAAGCCTTTGAAAATAAGACACTATTTTGCTCTAGATGAGAAAGACCTTTGTTGCACTGGTTCAGTTTAAAGTTTGAACCTTAGCTTGTAAAGCTGTTTGGGGCAGAGACTTTTTGTTCTTTGTTCAGTTCCTAGCACAGTGAGGTCCTGGCCCATGATTGGGGCTTCTAACTGCTGCCACAATACAAACAATAAATAACAGGACACCACTAGTATCTTTTGTTTTTCTCCCACGTGTCTGAAACATTACATATCTGCAAGGACAGGCTTACAGTTATTTTCTCGTATTATCTGTCCATCTCCCTAATGACCATTTTTGTTGTTTTCTCCATTTGCATCTTTTGCTTATTGTCACTCTTTTAGTCTCATGTTCTGCAGCTCAAACTTTTGTGACACACTGCCAGAGTGTTTCAGCTGTGAGAATCTTAAAAAAAAAAAAAAAAAATCCTTGTGGCCTGTTGGTTTATAATCAGTGTATATGGATAAGTATTTTAATCACAGAAACATTTTAGAAAACATTTAAGAAAAACACACAGATGTTTGTCAGTGTGTGTATTTAACATAAGGCAAAGAAATATATATTCCATCCACAATTCCATTCATGTTTTTAGAAAGGAATCTGAAATCCCTAATATGTCACAGGAACAAAATGGAAACCACAGTTTAGGCCCTGCTCCTACAGATGCTTATTTATGTCTTTAATTTCACTTACTTGAGGAGTCCCACTGATTTCACAGTATTTGCAGAATCGGGGCCTTGGTTTCATGTTGTTGTGTCAGGCACTTAAAGTCAGATGCTGCCACCCTTGCTCATGCCTTACTCTACTGGAAATATTTTAAAGGAATTTGCACATTATTTTCTGTGTCATTCATTGGAACAGTTATCTTTAGGGGCCAAATCCTGCCATAAGCACCACTTCACAGATATGATAACTACCTGTAATACAGCAGTTTTCATCCTAGCTTAATTGCCTTTGATTGTGGGTAACAAAAGAAGCTAATGGATGAATATGCCGATGTTTAATTCTTCTCCAAAGGGGAACTTATGTGAGTCTCCTTTTCTATAAACCTATGATATAATGAGATGACAAACTGCAACAGATCCTGACTCATTTACAAATACTTGATATACTTTAGGAATGTGTATTCAAACTGAATATTTATGTGTGTGTTTGGTTAATATTCAAATACTAAGGTGACCTTACATGCAACTATATCCTGATCTTATAAACACTTGCTACTACATTAGTGCTTACCACTGTGAATTGTTGAATTTAAGTCAGTGGAATATCTCACACTGGTAAGCACTACACTGAAGTTATTGGGACAACGCACGTGAGTAAGGTGGACAGGCTTTGGTCCCATATTTGCGAGTATGAAGCCTGATCATGCAAATATTTGTGTATATGAATATTATTTATTTATTTGTATTACAGGTTTGGGGTCCGATTGTGTTGAGTTCTGTACAGAACAAAAAATAAATGACATTTCTTGCTACAAAGAGTTCACAAATGGACTTCTGCTGCCCTGTGGTACACCACTGCAAGATTAGTGTCTACACAGAGCCAAGATATGACAGGAAAAAAGGCACATTAAGACCCCAAGCATGTTACAGGGTTGCATATTAACTAAGTGTAAAATTCTGAGGTTGTATATTATAACTCAATGGGATTACACAGTTGGGTATAGTTACTCACCTGAATAAGTGTTTGGAAAAGCACGCCCTAGATATTTTTTTTTCTAAAGCAGCATTTAGTTGCATGTAATTTAGACCCTGATCCTGCAAATACTTAGGTGATTAAAGTTAAGCATATGTGTAAATGTTTCCAGGATCAAGACCTCACATTGGAATTTTTACATTTTTAAATGAATAGCATCAATATTTTCCAGATCAGAATACTAATCTAATTTTCTTTTTCAAACCAGTTTTACTTTTTAGAGAGTCAGTGACTAATTTAAAAATACATATTGAATTTGATAAAATATTGAATGATGTAGCAATTGATTTTAAATATATTTTACCATATTATATATTAAACTTACAATATTAGATATTTTTAAGTTAAAAACCCCACTTCTGTCACATATCTAGAACCTGTGAGTAGTGGACCCTAGACCACGGGCAAGGGAACTACAAATTTAACTAGACAGCTAACAGCTTCTTGCAGCCAGCCAAATGCAAAGTTATACATCTAGGAACAAGAAATGCAATCCATACCTACAGAACACATGGAGACTGTACTCTGCAAAACAGTGACTCTGAAAAGGATTTAGGGGTCATACTGGACAAGCAACTGAACATAAGTGCCTAGTGCGATGTGGCAAAAATGGCTCATGCAAGAGTTGAATGTATAAATGGGAGTAGTGAGGTGGAGCAGGAAGGTATTAGCTCTGTATATGTGATTGATGAGACTGATACAGGAATACTGCATCCTGTTCCGGTGTCCACATTTTAAAGGATGTTGAAAAAATGAGAAAGGGGTAGAAAAAAGGATGTGGGGCTGGTGAAAATGCCTTTTAGGGAGAGACTTAAGGAGCTCAATCTGTTGAGCATATCAGAAAGAAGATTGAGAGATTACTCGATTATGGTGTCTAAGAACCTTCATGGGGAAAAAATACTCCAGGGATCTTTAACCCATTAGAGAAAGGCATAATAAGAGCCAATGGCAGGAAGCTGAAGCCAGACAAATGCTATGAATTTATGAAACCCCAAGTAATTGGATGAAGTGCAGGAGGGCTAGGAAAACAGCCAGTGTGCAGGAATACAGTGTAGCTCCCCAGTGGCTGCTACACCATCCTGTGAGCTTGCGCAATAGTCCTAGATGCTCCTTGTACTGTGTAGGAATTGCTAGATGTGCTTAAATATGGATCTCATGATTCCTCCTGAGGGCTGTCCCCACTGCCATCCTTCACTCTACAGAGCCAATGCAAGACTCTGCCGTAGCAGCTACAGGCCTTCAGTTCTGAACAGGGCCATGGCCCTTCCCAAAAGAATGATTTGTATCTCCTAATGAAGATTTCAGCTTTACAAAATTGGAATGCTGGGGAAAGAGCTACATTGTTGGGGGGTGTTCTGTGCTAATATTTTATTATCTTAGTAGCAACAGTCTAGATCTGTCCAAGTGGCTGGATATGGCCCATAATTACAGATCATTCATAATATGGTTTCTTCAGAGTTTTTAATGGAAGTTTGTGTGATAATATGCTCTATATTCTGCAATTAGTTAATGTTTGTAGAGTGCTTTGAAGGTGAATAAAGTTGTGTAAGTGCTAAATCACTCTGAACTGTTCATTTATATGAATGTAAAAAGTTCTTATTGTAAAAGTACATATTGTGCTTGTACAGAGTCAATTTATAAAATATCAATGTTTCTACAGGTTCTACTTTAGAAAGGCGCTAATCTACATAATCACGGCCACAGTCCTCACACAGGGAAAACTGCCAATGATATTTTCCTCATTGAGGACAACAGGTTCAGGCTCTCATCTTGCTAAACTACTACAATTATACCTTTGTTATTATACTTTATCTTATAACTTAATCAAACTGATTTAAGTCAGATTTGGTATAAGAAATTCTCTCCCAAGTTGAGATTTATACATCATGTTATAAACAACAGTGAATTTGACTGTTAACTGCAGTAGAATGAATGGTAACACTAACAGGGCCACTGACTTTGCTGTCAGTTGAATTTGGTTCATGGTGCACATAGGTGAGACATTTATATGTACTTACATATGCAGCTATTATATAATATTTGGATATGTTTTTATTCTTGCTTTCTGTTTAACGTGTTTTTATATTTCATATTATTTTTCATAGTTGTAAACATTTTAATCAGAACTAAAGCAGATGAAGATTGGTGGAAAGAATAAAATAAAATGTCAACATTTCAGTGCAGATCCTCAAGTGGTGAAATCTAGCATAGTCCCATTGAAGTCAATGTTGTTATGACAGTTTTCACCAGCTGAAGTTCTGCCCCTTCATATTCAAGGAACCCCAAAGTGCTGGACAAATCATCATCTTTTTTTAAACACTGAGATTTTAGCTGTACAGCTTTTAATATTGTCAGTAGGAACAGCATGACTGAAACCCATTTGCAATAACAGCATTAGATATTATAATTTGGTGTGAGAAAAAACAAGATTTGATCACAGAAATATGAGCAAAAAGTTCCAGCTCCCGTGTTGATTCTCGTGTTTTTGGGCAAGTCACCTGGCTACAGAAATGTTATCACCATGGTGGCTGTATTTCAGTGGCGACTGAGATGGCTCCGTAAGTACAGGCTACAAAAGCCTATCAGTATACTTCTAGATGAAGAGCTATAGAATATCATGAAAAAGGCAATATTAGCCAAGACAAAGGGATTATTTTGAAAAGTACCAGTACTTTTGATCAGATAGAAGATCAAAATCTACACATCATAAGTGGCCAGCATTCAGAGCCAATAACTGAGTCTAGACTCTTTAAAGTGTTACCAACCATGTGTAACACACATTGTGTATATTTCTAATTTAAATACACACATAAATTGGCTGATCCTTCAGGCCTAACACAGACAAAACTATTGAATCTCTGCATGAGGACTGGGCTTCACAATCTTATGTATTACTTCTACATATTTGAAATTACTAAGGGCCAGATCCAGCTCTGGCTGAAGTCAGTGGGAGTTTTCCCCTTGTAAAAGTGAGCCCTAAATACAGAAAATAATTGCATGGAAGTTTGAAATTTTACACATATACATCCCAGATTTTAGAAGCAGGTGAACTTGTGTTTTCTGTTCCATGCCCATTTTTGGTAGTTTACAGAGAAGTAATATAGGAATAGCCATTCATGTAACTGCGGACAACTTGAACGGGTATTAATATACACAGTTCTGGAAACTGCAACAAATGAAGTCGTTTCCCCTATAATGTTTGTCCCTCTCTATGGTTTTTCAGGGTCTGTGTACTTCCTAATTTTCCCTGCTGCAGTTTCCTCTATGAAATTATTTTGTTTCTTAAATAAAAAGTCAGCTGCAATAATAATGATGTGGCTCTTGCTGCAAAGATGTAACTGGCTAAAACAAAACAAAAAAAAATTGTTCTACAGAGGAGACATTAAATGTTACCTAGAGGTACAGGTGCAAATCTTGCCCATAATGAGGGGGGTGATTGAGAGCAGATTTGTTTCTTGTTTATTCAAGCCACTGGATGTGCGAAGGAAGGAAATGTGCCTCAATCCTTCGGCCAGAAATGGCGCTAGGATTTCCAACCTGTGGGACTGAATTTGCTTTGTGTTCTGAGTTTTGGCTGAGTATTAGATGGTGGCCTTCAATGTAAATACTACAGTTTAATAAAGTAACACATTAAATGGGAATCAGATTCGCCGTTTTCCTCTCACGGTGTCTAATCTCTTTGGAAGGCTTCCTTTCACATTTATTTAATCGGTTCGGTGTCAGCAACGTGTTATTGAAAAATGAATGCAGCTGTTTTCGCTATCAAAGCTGCTTCTCAAGTAGGGAATGGGTCGGGGGGGGGGGGGGCACTGAACTTTCAAACGATACAGACAAAAAACATCCAGGAGTTAAGGGCAAAGAACTATAGAGCAACTGAACAAAGGTAAGGTTGACGAATCTTAACTGTTAGTATTTGAATTTAATTCACTATGGGTGTCTTCAAAGAGAGACAGTGTAAGACTACTACACTCTTGAAAATGCAAATGCAGAAACAACCAGCCAAAATATTCTTATCCTGGGCCATCTGTACAAAACCGACAATAAAACAAAGTGAAATTTGCACATGCGGCTGGGGGTGAAGCTAAACCCCGGGCGGTGGAGACAGCAAGCAGGGGAGAGGAGAGCACGGGGCTGACACTTCAGCTTGGAAAGAAATCACACAGCCCTTCAGACCCTAACTCATAATCAGATACAGCATAGCCTTGTATTTCATCCATTTCAAGTACAGTATCAGGTCAATATGTCAGAGAGAACACAGCCTCAGCAGCCTGAGATCGTATTAAATCCCACAAGTGACTTACCCACAGGCTATTTTTATCCTTCACTGCACGTTGTGCGTGTGTGTGTATTTGCACAATACAGACAGGCTCAGCAACGGAATCTGGTAACATTTCAGAGGGAAAATTGATATAATCTAGTGGCTATATAGGTGGCATGATTTCCTTTGATTGAAAGGGGAGACTAGGATTTGCCTAAACAAACCGACAAGCCCCCACTCAGCAGCTTGCCTCAAGTTTGTGTCATATCCTCATTTCATGTTTAACCAAATAAATTTGCCGTCAGCAAGGAAAGGCCCCATCCCTCTGAATGTTTTGCTAAGAGAATAGTTAAACCAAAGACATAAACAGCAATTTATTTCGATTAGAGGAATGATCTTCCTTTGAAATATGTGGAGAGATTCAGATTGTTTTCAGGACATAACCCCCCATATCAGAACACTGGTTCTCTCCCCTCCGTCTTTCCCTGAAAAAAACTGTTTACTACAGAGGGGATCATCTTATTTCCTTCCCCTTCCCCCTCCAGCAAAGTTGTACACTAGCCTTCCGAGCTGAGCCCAGGATTCCCACCAAACCAATTAAACTAAAACAGCAAAATAACTCCACTTCCCACGGAAGACAAGACCAAGAACAAACCAGACAGACATTATGGGGCACTAATAATAGCGGGGAGAGCGAGAGAGCGAGAGAGCGCAGACAAGCTCTGGTGAGTGGGAAGAAGTGAAGGGGAAACTGATAAGGCGGAATGAGGACAACACAAACCCTTGGCTAAACAATAGCGGCAGGCAGGCGAGTAGGAAATGCCTGTGCAGTGCAGAGCGTGCATGTACCTACCAGTTCCTCCCAGGCAGGGCTGCGGGTGCTATAGGAAGGGTGCCCATGCTGCTCCATCACCCCCCACAGCAGGGCTCTCTCCTCCAGGCTGGGGAGAGCGGAGAAGACAGGGCACCGCCGGCTGCTGCTGCTTCTCCTGCTGCAGCTTGTGGCAATTAACCAGCTTTGCTGTTTTCTCTCCCGCCTCTGCACCGCGCTCCCTTCCTCCTCCTTCACCCGTCTCTTTTCACTCAGCCTCCTCCTCCCCCTCCCCCGTCCTGTTTCTCTCCCCCGCTCCCACGAGGACGGCGCGCAGATCCCTCTCTCCAGGGACCTGGGGCTGCAGCTGCCTCGCAGCCCACATGACCCTCCTGTCATCCCATATATGGTGTTGAACCAATAGCGGCAGCTTTTGCAGTCACTGCCGCCTCAGGATCGGAGCCAGCGGGAGCTGCAGCGAGCGGCTTCCCCTGCTCCCACTAGGGCTCTGGAGCACGAGCAGCTCGCTGTGGCACCGAGTCCCCCACCCCCTTCTAGGCTCCCCCGGGGAAAGGTGCTGGCAGCCCAGGGCGTTGGGTCAGCGACTCCCGATAACTGCTTACAATGAAAACTGCGCCTCCGTTCTGCTAAACTGGTGCCTGCTGTGACCTACATACATCGCCGGGTTTCCAGCGTGGAGCCTAACCCCCTGCTCCCCTTGAAGTCAGGAGGGGTTCGGCTACTGACTTCAGTAGCGCCAGGATCCGGGCTTCAGACCGTGCCCCGGCGCTTGGTTTGTATCCCCTCTCCTCTTTTGCGCCCAGCAGGTGTCAATTATCCACCCAGCCCCCAGTGGCACAGTCCCATTAATCTGCTGTCTGCTGCCCCGTGTTCCCGCTGGCTGCCACACACGCAGCGCGGCACTACATTACCACATGCACCAGGGAGTACACGCAATCGCATTTGACATAAACCGGTTTAAAAATCCTATATGGGCTGTATTCCATTTTTCAGTGTGGGTACGGTCCAGCCGCCTGCTCCCGCCCTCTTGTTTCCTTCTCGAGGGTGCTGCAAGGCTCGCCCACTCCGTGTAGACTAGAGCGCTCCGGAATCATGTTGGGCTTGTAATTTTTAATTCCCGAAGTGTGTTGCTCCTTCTCCCTCCCGCAGAGCGCTGTCTTCTTGACCTAACGATGGAGCACGTTTCCGGAGCGGAGTCTGAACCGCAACAGGATCAGTCTGTACACACCCAGGCGGCCAGGCCTGCTTTAACACGAGCAAGTCAGATTGGTTGCTGCCTGTCGAGAAAGGTAAATGTGAAGGAAAGAGCGGGAGCTTCCAAATGCTCACATCACACAGCTCCTGTCTCAAGTACTTGACCGCAGGCTCCCCGCTAAATCGGGAACCTCTGGAGTTCTAGCTTCACAGTGAAGAACTCCAGTTGATGGATGGAGCCAAGATCCCGAGGGGGGAAACTTTGTCTTTAGGTCTCTAACCTCCGTCTCCGATGGTCTGGAGGCACTGCCAATGGTCCATCTTTAGTGGCTCTCGACACCCGCTGACTATCCCCACAGGTCTCCTGCAGGACGAAGTGTGGCTGGGTTGATTTCAAAAGAGTCCCGGGGAGGGTGTGTGCTCACATGTACACCCCTGTGTGCTTTTCATTTCCTGAGGCCAACCTTCCTTGTGGCGACTGGTAGGATTTCTTTGCTCTCCATCAAGCCCTTTATTAACGCACGCTGTGTATACTTTAGACTTCTCAGTTTACTAGTTACTGGAACACCCTTGAACCACAGCCAATGTATTAAAACTGCTTCAAGTGGATGTTGTTGTGCGTCTTTATGAGCCTCAACACGTGTACTCTTTTGCCTCTGCCAGTTGCTGGAGAATTGGCAAAGTGTCTACAAGACAGATGGGAAGGCTTGGCACATTTGAAAGGCTGCATTTACAGAAAGACATTAAACACATGAAACTCGAAGAATTGTGTTGACGACAGCTAAAAACAATACTTCCACCATCTTACACGTACCTGTCCTTTCTGTATTCCTTTTCATTCGAGCGTGCCAGGACATGCCCTTTTGAATCTGAAGCAATCAAATCGGACTTTTTAAAATAATGTCAATATCACCTATTCGAAAAACTCCAACAATCAGAACAGGACTTACTATTTCTAAACTATAGTTGCCCTTCAAAAGAAACGGGGGTGGGGAATTTGTCTTTATGATGATACTTCAAAAGATAGTTTTTGTAAAAATGATTATCTTAATGTTTAAAACCTTTCCTTTGATACTAACATTTTGGGAAACTACTATCTGATCTCTAGTTTTACCATTTTGTAAAATGTATTGAGAGTTTACAGAGACCCTACCTCATGTAGAGCCTTCTGTAACCAGAAAAGGGAGAAGACCTAGAGGACTAATCTACACCTTCGTTTTTGGATTTTAGTTAAATTGATGCAGTCTCATAATGTGGACCAGTTCTATTTGCACAGAGGCATTTATAGGAGTATAGCTTGTTTTGGTAACTGGTATAACTGCATCCACTCTAGGAGGTTGCACCAATTTAATGAAATTGGTTTTTCTATTGATTTGTTAAATCAATACAAAAACTATGTAGACAAGCCCAGAGACCCCATGAAGACCATCTACCATGAACTTCGCTATTGCCAATCTATATTATGTGGAAGGTACTCAGTTACTATATGGATGGGTGGCAGTATAAAACCCTAAGTGGGTGATAGATCAGGTCTTTCAGGTGTAGGATTCAACCTATTTTACCATCTTTTATTATGGTTTCAGTCTGTTTCATGGCATAGAGACAGATCTGCTCAAAGCAATGGATGGTCTTCTAGCAATGGATAAGGAAGCTATTCTTCTTGATAGTAGTAGATCTATCAGCAATCTGTTGATAGACAGGTGGTGGTGGGACTGTACCCCTGGTGGGAGTAGACAAACTGCTCTCCAGTGGTTCCTCTTGTTATTGGAGGGGAAGTCTCAAAAGGTGATGATGGGTGATTGCTCATCATTGCCTAAGAGTCTTGTGTGTGAGGGCCAATGAGCTTCTCTCTTGTCCCTCCTGTTGCTCATGTAGATAAGGTGCTGCTAGGAGATGTGATCGTATGAAGGGCGTCTTTACTAAGATACTAACTTTACACTGATGTTACTCAGCTCACCTCTTTTACTGGTGATCTACAGTAGGTTCTGACATGCCCGTTGTTTGCACTTTTTGTCATCTGGTCTTCTTTGGCCTTGTCTACACTGGGCTTTTATGACAAAAGTGTCACACCATTGCTACCAACTAGTAGTAGCAACACTAGGTGTGCTAGTGTAGAAAAACTGTCCCCCTGCTCTCCTTAGAAGACTGATCCAGACCCTCACTCCTCTGATGGTTAGAAATCTTCACCTAATTTCAAGCCTAAACTTGTTAATGGCCAGTTTATATCCATTTGTTCTTGTGGCCACATTGTTGCTTAACTTAAATAACTCCGGTGTAGAGATGGTTTTGATGGAGTCTTGCCAAGATAGTGTGCATATGATGGTTGTGGAGGTCTTGATTCTGGAGAAAATTAGGATGTTATCTAGATAAATGATGAAAAATTGGATCAACATGTCCCTAAAGATGTGAAGATGATGAAATGCTGGAAGATTGCCAGGGCATTGCACAACCCAAATAGCATGGCTAAATACTCAAAATGGAAATACCTGGTATGGAAGGCAATCTCCATTTATCTGCTTCCTGAATCCTCACCAGGTGATAATCTTCACAGAAGTCCAACTTTGTGAAGATCTGGTAGAGCGGAGTCTTTCAAACAGCTCATCAATAAGTGGTAACGGATACCAGTTTCGGATTGTGAGCTTGTTCAGAGCTGGGTAGTCCACAAATGAAGGAAGGAGCCATCTTTCTTTACCACAAAGCAGATTGGGGCTCCCACTAGTGATCAGGAGGTGCAAATGAACCCCTTCTTCAGGTTTTCCTCAAGATAACTCTGGAGTTCCTGTAGTTTGGGTTTGGAGAGGGAGTAAATGGGAATCTCTGTCCCCGGCTGGAGGTTGATGGGGCAGTCAGCTTCAGTGAGGTGGTAGGGTGTTGGCTTTCTTTTTGTCAAACACATCAACATACTGTTGAGATTTAAGAGGAATAGGGAAGTCCTGGGGATTGTCAGGGTCACCTTTGAATCCTCTCTTTGTGCCTCTGAATTCTTTAGAGGGCCAAGTAAGCCACAAAGGGTTGCTGGTCCTGGGTTGGCTCTTGGGAAACAGGACTATCTGTGAGACGGGCAGTCAAAGTGTATCGTGCCCGACCGCCAGTGGATGTGCGGATCACGGGTGACAAGCCAAGGGATGCCAAGGACAACTGATGAATGCGATGCACAAATTAGCTCAAACTGGAGGACTGCTCAGTGACCTCAAAGGTTAGTTACCTCTAAGGGAGCTGTAGTCAGGAGAGGGGCGCCAACCCAGCCTGGCTGGACCCCCCCAATTGGGGCTGAAGCTTGGTGTTTCCCGACCAGAGCACAGTTGTACCTTGGTGGGGCAGCTTGATGCAAAGTGTCCTGATTCTCTGCAATATAGGCATAGGTCTGATGCCTGACATCAATTCTTCTCCATGTCAGAGAGCTGGGCTGGACCTGATTGGCTTGCATGGGTTTGGGTAACAGAGGAGGGACGAGTTTTCCAGGAGCAGAGACTCCCAAGCCAGTGTCTTCCCAGTAAGCAGGCTAATAATCAACCCCACTGATCAGTATGACCATGGGCACAGAAGAAATAGGAATTGACACTGATTTAGAAACCCTCAACATGTGTCATGATCACCAATGAACTTGTCAGGCAGAGGGAACTTGCACTTGTGGAATGTGGGGGTCAGAGCTGAAGGCAGTGCGGCTTGAGCTTGCAGAACTGCATTCTGCACCTGCAGTGGGACAACCCTCTGCTCTATGGCAACTCTATGGCTCCCACTATCTCTGTCAGAGAGATATTGGCCTTTGAAGATCAATGTATGCGATATCATCTCTAGTCCCCTTATTGTTTGTGTTGGGGCTGCTCAAACTGTCAGTGACTGTTATAAGGGCATTCATTCCTTGTTGGAGTAGAAGTCAAGCCTTTTGATCAGGACAGGAGTTGGTAGCCAGGAATCAGAGCTCAGGGTCAGAACTGGAGTCAGTGGCTAGATGCTAGAGCCAAGAGTCAGAGCCACAGTCAGAGGTCAGGAATTGGAGCCAAGTGTCAGAACTGGGTTACCTGGAGTAAGGCAAGGCTGGAGTCAAAGCAAGCCCAGCGGCTGGGTCCAAGGTAGAAGCAGGGCTGGAACAAAGCGGGAGTAAGGCTGGGAACAAGCAGGTGCAGGAGCTATCGCAGCCATGGATGAATGCTTTGAGTTGTCACTGAACTACTGCTGCTGCTGGGCTTAAGAGCTGGTCTGCTGACCCTTCCAACCAATCAAGCAATGTAGCCAATCAGGCAGCTACAGGCCAACTGTGCTTGGTAGATTGCCCAGAGACTGGCTCTGCTGCAGGCCCTGATTCCTGGCACACTTTTAGGAAGAAAAAAAAAATACCTTTGCCCAGGTAGTGAGGATCAGGTCACCGGATCAGGCTTTTCCAAGCTTGCTGGTCCAATGCTCACTCCATATCCTCTCCATCCTCCCATATGCAGTCTAGCCACCATTTTCTTGTCTATCCTCTTGTTCTCTGCTCATGAGAAAAAAATCAAAGGAACAAATACAAAATGGAGAATAACTGGCTAAGTGATAGTACTACAGACAAGGATCTAGGAGGTCTATTGGATCCCAAATGTAATATGAGTCAACAATGTGATGCAGTTGCAAAAAAGGTTAATATCCTAGGTTGTATTAACAGGAGTGTCATATGTGTCATATGTAAGACACAGGAGGTCCCACTCTGCTTGGCAATGGTGAGGCTTCAGCTGGAGTACTGTGTCCAGCTTTGAGCATCCTACTTTAGGAATGATGTGGACAAACTGGAGAGAATCGAGAGGGAAGCAACAAAAATGATACAAGGTTTAGAAAACCTGACTGATGAAGAAAGGTTAAATAAACTGGGCATGTTTAGTCTTGAAAAAAGAAGACTGAGGGAGGACCTAATAGCAGTCTTCAAATATGTGAAGGGCTGCTTCAAATATGTGAAGGCCTCTATAAAGAGGATGGTAATCAATTGTTCTCCATAGCTACTAAAGGTAGAACAAGATGTAATTGTCGATTTGTCGTAATCTGCAGTAAGGGACATTTCGGTATGTCTACACTGGCAGAGTTACAGCGCCAGGAGTTACAGCGCGGCTCAGAGAGCGCTGAAGGGAAACCGCTGTTGTGTGTTCACACTGTCAGCTGCCTGCGCAATAGCGTGTTCACACTTATGGCACTTGCAGCGGTATTCGAAGCAGTGCACTCTGGGCAGCTATCCCATAGGGCACCTCTTCTTCTTCTGCCGCTAAGAGTTGTGGGAAGGCAGAGGGAGTCACGGGACATCCTGGGTACTGTCCCAATGCCCTGTGATTCATTGCTTCGCTTCCCAGCAATCCCTATGCTTCCGTCCACATTTTTTGGTGCCATCTTTCAACGGTTTGTGTACTGCATGCTCTGCTCTGCCTCTTCAGTCTGAAGGAATGGATCCCGCACTGTTGACCAATATGCTGCTCGCTCTCACTAACACATCACGAGTGGCAGTGGAGTTATTCCTTAAACCACTGTTTCCCAAACATGGGACACTGCTTGTGTAGGGAAAGCCTCTGGTGGGCCAGGTCGGTTTGTTTACCTGCCGCGTCTGCATGTCCGGCCAATCGCGGCTCCCACTGGCCGTGGTTCGCTGCTCCCACCGGCCGTAGTTCACTGCTCCAGGCCAATGGGAGCTGCCGGAAGCAGCGGCCAGTACGTCCCTCAGCCCGCGCCGCTTCCAGCAGCTCCCATTGGCTTGGAGCAGCAAACCGCGGCCAGTGAGAGCCGCGATCGGCCAGACTTGCGGATGTGGCAGGTAAACAAACCGGCCCGGCCCTGCCAGAGGCTTTCCCTACACAAGCGGCATCCCAAGTTTGGGAAACACTGCCTTAAACCAAAAAGGCAAGAGCAGTTTGACATTGATCTCGCCATGCATAGTAGCTACAACAAGAGATTGCTTGTGGCATTCTCGCAGGTGCTGACCACAGTGGAATGCCGCTTTTGGGCTTGGGAAACAAGCACTGAGTGGTGGGATCACATCATCATGCACATCTGGGATGATGAGCAGTGGCTGCAGAACTTTCGGATGAGGAAAGCCACATTCATGGGATCATGTGATGAGCTCACCCCAGCCCTGCAGCGCAAGGACATGAGAATGAGAGCTGCCCTGCCATTGGAGAAGCGCGTGACGATTGCACTGTGGAAGCTGGCTACTCCAGACTGCTACCAATCGGTCGCTAACCAGTTTGAAGTGGGAAAGTCGACCATTGGACTGTGTTGACAGAAGTGTGCAGGGCCAAAAGACCATGACTCTGGCCAACGTGCGTGACATTGTGGATGGCTTTGCACAAATGGGCTTCCCTAACTGTGGAGGGATGATAGATGGCACTCATATTCAATTCTGGCACCAGACCACCTAGCCACCAAGTACATTAATCGGAAGGGGTATTTCTCTATCGTTCTCCAGGCGCTTGTGGATCACTGTGGACATTTCACGGACATTAACGCAGGCTGGTCCAGAAAGGTGCATGACACACACATCTTTTGGAACACTGGCCTGTTCAGGAAGCTGCAAGCAGGGACTTTCTTCCAGGACCAGAAGATCACCGTAGGGGAAGTCGAAATGCCCATTGTGATCCTGGGAAACCCTGCCTATCCCTTAATGCTGTGGCTTATGAAACCATACATGGGGCACCTTGACAGCAGCAAGAATCGGTTCAACAACAGGCTGAGCAAGTGCAGAATGATTGTTGAGTGTGCTTTTGGCCATTTAAAGGCCCGCTGGTGCTGCCTATATGGGAAGCTGGACCTGGCTGATGACAATATTCCTATGCTTATAGCTGTGTGCTGTACACTCCATAATATTTGTGAAGGGAAGGGTTAAAGCTTCACTCAAGGCTGGACCGCTGAGGCTCAGTGCCTGGAGGCTGAATTTGAACAGCCAGAGACCAGGGCTATTAGAGGGGTACAGCGCGGGGCCATAAGGATCAGGGATGCCTTGAGGCAGCAATTTGAAGCTGAAAGCCACTAATATTTATTGCTATGCTCAGGAGTGCAGTGCTTATAATGCTAAGAGGTGATTGTGATTGGTGCAGATGATGCACTATGAAGGTTTAAGAAAATTGCCTGTTGCTTTGCAGGGCTCTATTTGCTTTCAAGTAATGGAATAAAGATTGCTTTCAAACCAAACAATTCTTTTATTAAAAAACAACAACTGGAGGAGAAAGACAAACACATCAGCACTGAAGGGGATAGGGAAAGGGAGGGTCCCAGGAGGAGGTGGGGTCCCGAGACAATTAAAGATTTGTGTATGTTCAGGCAGGGCCGGATTTAAGCCGATTCGGCCGATTCCCCAGAATGGGGCCCTGCACCTAAGAGGGCCCCGCAACGTCTGGGGCTGCTGGCGGAGCAAAAAAAAAAAAAGCCGCGTCCTGCTTCTCCCCCCTCCCTCCAGCACCTGCGCCGCCATACAGCTGATCAGCACAAGCCTGGGAGGGAGGAGTGAGGAGGAGGAATGCTGCATGCTTGGGGAAGAGGCGGGGCCAGGGCAGGGATTTGGGGAAGGATCCTATGGGGCAGGGAGGGGGCGGAGTTGGGGCGGGGGGGGGGCGCGAGACATTTCGCGTCCCGGCGTGGGGCCCCGCACCTGCTAAAGCTGGCCCTGTGTTCAGGTATCATATCCAAACTTCTCCTTTGGAGTACAGTGCAGCAGGTACTGTATTTCAGCAGGGCTAAACTGCAGAGGGACGGGTGTTGAGTGCAGTAGGTACTGGGAGTCCGCAGGACTGGACTGTGAGGGTGAGGAGTGGAATGCAACAGGTACAGACTGGAGCCAGAAGGTTAATAAGAGTGTGTTGGCGGTGTCTGGGGGGCGCATGGGAAAGAGTTTTGCAACAGCGGCTGCAGGGGAAGGAGGGAGGGAGCTGCTGGGTTTGCAGTGCTAGTAGCTCCTGGAGCGTGTCCACTTGGCACTCCATAACCTTTAAGAGCCGCTCCGTGGCCTCATTCTAGTGTGTCGCATTCTCCTTTTGGTCCCTCTTCTCACTGTCCCGCCACTCCTTCAATTCTTGTTTTTCAGCCATGGAGTGCATCATGACATCACGCAGAAAGTCCTCTTTAGTTCTTCGAGGCCAATTTCTAATTCTGCACAGACGTTCAGCCGGCGATAACAAAGAAGGACGATGGGCTCCCAAGGTCAGATTTGTGAAGCCAAAATGCAACGTTTTACAGAAGCAGTTTTGTTTGCAACACACAGACCACTGATTCAGTGATTTAAAACACAGCCACTATTCACATACCTATCAGTAACTGGCTGACCACAGGCAAGCACACATGAACCCCAAAACCCCCAAAATGGTGAGTAACCACAGGGGCAGGGTAAATCAGTGTTCCAGGACCGTACTTACACTGGGCATGTGACACTTGGGGAGAGCCAGCACTGTAGTGGGGGGGGACTTATAATCATTACTGTCCCCACATTTTCCACAGGCTGTGTTCATTATGGAAGACATCTCTCTGCTGAGGGTGAGCAGGGAATCAAGGGAGGGTCTTCTCCAAGACTGCGGCTTCCGCCCTGGCCCTTATGCGGCTTGCCTGTGTGCGCAGCAATGGTTCCCCCCCAGCCCCACCATGACGGCAGAGTGGCGCGGGAAAGTTACCGTTAATGGGGCAAGAAACAAAGTAGCTCTGCCAAAGAACCTGCGGCAGTGGATTGCCCAGTATCTCCATGAGAGTTTCGTGGAGGTCTCTGAGGCAGATTCCCGTCAAGTGAGGGACTCAATCAACACCCTGTTCCGCTGCTCAGACTAGGCATGTGGCGGTACGCGCATCATACAGATACAAGCCTGCTTTCTGCAACCCTCATGCCCCCAACAACTTGCTTCAGCGATTACCCAAATCAAAGCCACTGACTGGGGGCCTCCTCTTTTGTTTGTGCTTCTCCAAGCTCTGACAGCTGTGACTGGCTAGCTTCCTCCAGGGTAGAGAAGAGCTTCTGGCCGCATGCATCTCTGACCTCCGAGTTGTCCTCTGCCTCTGGGTCCCCCTCCCACTCCACATCCTCATCCAAGATTTCCTCCTCCTGGCTCGGTCCACTCTCAATTAGCACGTGAGCCACTGAAGTATCCACAGTGGCCTTTGCAGTGGAGGTGGGGTCGCCACCAAGTATCGCATCCAGCTCTTTGTAGAACCAGCAGCTTGTGGGCACAGCACCGGAGTGGCGGTTTGCCTCCCATGCCTTGTGGTAGGCATTCCACAGCTCCTTCACTTTGACCCTGCACTGCAGTGTGTCCCGGTCATGGCCCCTTTCTGTCATGCATCATGAAATCTGTCCATAGATATCATAATTCCTATGGCTGAAAAGCAGCTGGGACTGGACAGCCTCCTCTCCCCAAATGCTGATGAGGTCCAGCTGTTCTGCATTGCTCCAAGCGGGGGATCACCTGGTGCATGGAGCAGGCTTGGCCATCTGGAAAGATGCGCTGAGACCACAGCACGTGTCACCAAGCAAACAGGAAGGGGACTTTCAAAATTCCCAAGGTATTTAAGGGGTAGGCCTTACGGTTGGTCACCTGAGGGCAGGGCAGTAGAGTTCAAACCGGAGAGGCAAGGAGAGGCATTGTGGGACACGTCCCGGAGGCCAATCGCAGCGCTGTAGTCAACCAGGGTGTGTACACTGGCACCAGTGAGATGTAGCCCTGGCGCAGAAAGCTCTACGCCTCTCGTTGGGGTGGTTTTTTTACAGCGCTGCAACTGCACAGTTTCTGCACACTAAGTGGCTCGGCAGTGTGTACACCTCGGGAGTTACACTGCAGAAAGCTGCTTTACTGCGCAGAAACTTGCCAGTGTAGACGAGGCCTCAGATTAGATTTAGCAATAACTTTCTAACCATAAGGCTAGTTAAGCACTGGAATAGGCTTCCAGGGGAAGGTGTGGTATCCCCATCACTGGAGGTTTTTAAGAACAGGTTAGACAAAATCCTGTCAGGGATAATACTAGGTATACAACACAGAGGGCTGGACTTGATGACCTTCTAAGGTCCCTTCAAGTCCTACATTTCTATGATTTTATGATTGTGCCCCTAATGTGCAGATGACAACCCCTACACTACATATTCAAAGAACATATTCCATTTTTTATATTGGTTTATGTTTCTTCCTGTTACAAACATCTATCTATTATAGCATTGGTGTGTACTAATTTTCCTCAGTCTATGCCAACCTGTTTCTTCTTTCTTCTTGGTATCTGGCACATAGTAACATATGCCCATTTCAGACAAATTCTTTACATACAGATTTCTCTTCAAGGAGATGTTACTGTTCATCCACCATTTTGTATATATGCCAGTTGGCTTTTCTTTTGTGTTTATAATTCTACATAACATTTTGAAATAGGGCTTAATCAACATGTTAATTAGGTCGTTCCTGCCAGACAGATATGTAGTTGCAGCTTGCATTAGATCATTAAAATGGCACAGATATTAAAAACAGAGTAAACTAGTCATATTTGTCAATCTGGCAAACATTCTGATAAGACTGAAGTAAATACCTGTGGACTAGGGAAAGCATTTTAAAGAACTTGCAAGCATTTTATGCTGTCCCATTATACACTGCACATATTGCTGGCAGCTTCCTCAAAACCCCCAAGTCATTACTTCTGAAGCAGCACTTCGACACATTATTTGTAGCAAACAGCTAGTGACAAATTCTGCATTTCTCTAGTTCGCAGACAGAATGGATTTTATGGATTTGTTTGCTATTCGTGATAGTTCAACAAATGGTTCATGTGAACAAATATTAGCCTATAGATTTTGCTCACAAACTGCCTTCAGTGTGTATATTTGCTATTTGTTACTACCCCTGGGTGACTATGATGGCCAATCCCATGGTATTGTTTCCTGGATGAATGAGTACCTATAAAAGAGAGGAAAGGCTTACTCATTTTACTGGAAGTTTGAGTTCTGCAGTGAGAGGGTAGAAGTACTTTATGAAATAAGGAGGAGGTAGGCCAGTGGTTTTAGGTTGTTTTAGGACATTTTAAGCCTTTTTCTTAATGTAGCACTTGAGTGAGGCCAGGCCTGAGAAAAATCACTGCTGGAAAAAAACATGGGGAGAGTGAAGCCCTAGTTCACTATGGTATTTAAGCATGTACATTACTTTAAACACAGGTGGTCCCCTGAAGTCAGTGGAATCACTTGTGTACTTGAACTTGGGATGTTATGTTCAAAATGGGTTTAGAATTTTATTTTGACAGTGGTGAGGTTTGCGGGGATTCTCAAGTATTGAGAGCAAAGTCACTGATATGGGCCAGTTGCCATGATAGTGTTGTCTCTCCCGTGAAAACAATGCTCATTCTTGAGGCTGACAATTCCATTGGAAAGAAGCTGTTGCAGGAGGTCATGATCTCTGAGAAAGAAACCGTCCTTCAGACAGCTTATAACAGTCTGGTGAAGGGCTTTGAAAAATGAATCTCGAAGCTTTGAACTTTGACTGTTGTCAATAGAGATCAAATGCAGAAAGCTATAATTGAGTCCCTAGAACTATGGCTGCGTTTCACCATCAATATGATTGAGAAGATTCTTCAGTAAAGGCAAAATGCTATTTTATTTCAGAAACAGAAAATATATAAATGTACATAAACAAAACAAATAAAGAATTAATCTCCAATTATCATTCACAGCAGCTATGGGGCAGTGCACAGAACTGACAGCACTAAGAAGCCCAGTGCTAGGGTACCTTATCTCTACTTTTGCAACATAATGCACACTGATGACACTATATAAATAATGATTGAAAGTGTCCATTAAAACAAGATAGTGGCAGGCTGTCAAGTTGTTTTAAAGATGTGCTGGGTCAGTCACTGCTCAATAATTGAATTCCATTTATTTTTAATAGATTCTAGTGCTTCACTGAAATATATTTCTACGGTCATTGTTCCATTTGGTAAGGATGTTTTTAATAGAAGTGGAATGCATGCCAAAGTGAAATAGTTGGATTTTCCATTCAGGGCAGCTGTGGCTCTGTCAGGAAAGTGAGAGGCTAAGCAGAATTAGGACCAGAGGCGACCCCCAGGAGTAGTCTCACATGGCCTAATCCCCAACTGCAAATCTCAATACTGCCAAACCCATTCGAGTACCACTGTATCCTGAAAACAGCAGGAAACTTTCGGGAACATGGTGTATGATAGGAATGGTTGTTACTGCATTCCTTGTTTGTCAATCAAGATATGCCTTCAGATTTGGCCATGTCATACCCACAAGTAATTACTCCCCATTCAAGTCCTTCAAGTCCTCTAATTTTGGGGGGGCTGGTGTGTGGCTGTAGGCAAACCAGTGTTAGAGACCAGGTCGTAGGCAGTCTAGTGGTCAGAACAGGCATCCAGGTTAGGGAACAGAGTCAAGGGTCAACACCAGGGTCAATTGCTGATTACCAGAGCCCAGGGAAAGCCAGAATCAGAGCCAGGAATTGAAGCTGGGAGTAGGAGCCAGGGTCAGTGTAACAGAGCACTTCACTGCTCGTTCCAAAAATGAGTCAGAGACCGCTTAATATGCAAGCACCAGTACCTTTTATTCCTTGTGTCAGTTCCCACCACTGTTTATATACAGTCCATTCCAGCCAGCTCCCTGGGAGACAGCTAGCTTCTTCAGCCAGCTGGGAACTACAGCCACAGACTCCTCCCTTTCCTGTTTCCCCTGCCTGTCAGCTTTCTATAGCCTCCTGGCTAACAAGGCCCACAGGTGTTTTTCTTTAGGCCCTTTGGTGAGCCACACCCAGTCAGTACCAATTAATACCCCTTAATGGGAGCTGGGCTAACAGGGGCCTGGCCAGAACCCTGCTACAGTCAGATATCAACTGCCAGAGCCAAGGGTCAAGACAGAGTCAGAACTAGGACTGGTAACTGATGGACAGAAGCAAGGCATAATGGCTGGAACTGGAGGAGAGGAAAGGATCAGACAAAGAGCAGGAGCACTGTGGGAAGTAAGAGCAAAGGCAGGGGCAAGGCAGGAATCAGGAACTGACTTGGGTGCAGCATGCAGGGTCTAATACAGCAGCAGATGAATCATCTAGTTGCTCAGACAACTTGCTATGCCTCCTTCTGGCTTATATAGCATGGTTGGACCAATCAGTGGAGCCGGGTGATTCTCCAATCAGGGCTCCTGTGGGTGGTGTCTTGGCTGAGGTTAGTCCTGTTAGCTTTTCGGGCTGTCAGTTTTCACTAGATATTGGGTGGTGGCCAAGATGCAACAGCTGTCTGAGCATTCAGTAGCCTCGGTTTGAGCCCTGGGATGTCACAACCAGCTCATTGTAAACCACAACAGTAGGCTGTAAAAATGATTGATCTCCAAGAATGAAGAGCATCCTCAGTCAACTAGTTGTATAATTTTAGAAACCATAAGGGTAAACTGGTTGGTAGTTGGGTCACACTGATTATATCATTTTCACAGAGTTGAAAGGGGGCATTATACCACAGAAACCCTTCTAAATTATAATGGGAAAGAAAATTCCATCAAAGCACCAATACGTGTATTGGCACATCCTTTGACTATAACAATAAAGGAAGGGAAAACCAGTCATGGGTGATTGATTGGTAAGAGGAGCTGTTTTGGAGATACTGAGAAGTAACGCACTCAGAAATTAACAGTGCAAATTAAAATGTAGGTAGTGCGTGAAGCAGGGATTTAAAGCCATTAGGCTAGATATTGTTCTCAGAATCAGTGGTGAAACTCGGGATTCACACCACTGACTTTCATGGATTTACTCCAGCCTCACACCAGTGCAAGTGAGATCAGGATCCAGCTCATTGTTTTACATTTTAAAATTCCAGAGTGAATTTTGAAAAGAGTCTTCAGGGCATGGAACAGATAAGCCATTTCTGTATAAAGGAGTGTTACTTTCTGATCTTCCAAATCTTCCAAGGCTTGTCTCACAAAATCTTAAACCTTTATAAAGAGCCATTGTCTGACCCAGGAAGCTCTTAGCGCCAACTGGCAAGGGGCACAGAAAGGGTGCATAGGGGTTACAGGCATAGGCACCGACTCCCAGGGCTGGAGCACCCACGGAAAAAAAATTCTGGGTGCTTGGCACCCACCAGCAGCCATCTCCCCTTCCCCCCCACCAGTGCTTCCTGCCCACTATGATCAGCTGGTCCGCAGCATGAAGGAGGAGCTCGGGGGGGGGGAGGGGAGCAATGGGGATGGGGTGTGCTTGGAGGAGGGGGCGGAACAGGGCATGAAGAGACGAGGTGGGGGCATAGCAGGGGCAGGGGCAGAGCAGGGGTGGGAAGAGGCAGGGTGGGAGTGGGAGCTTGGGGGGTGGGGTGGGGGACAGGGCCTGGAGTGGAGCAGGGGGTTGAACAGCCCCAGGGCCTGGAGGAAACTGGCACCTGTGGTTACAGGAATCTCCTGACTCTGCTTTCCAAAAGAGTGTCATGTGAGGTCTTGAATAAAAGCCTGTGTCACTCTCATAATCAAGATAATTGTGAAATGCATGTACAGTTACTATGTAAGAAGTTATATAAATATACTGAAAATATGTTCTTAATGTCTGTGTCTGGGGGGGGTTGGTCACCAGCAAAGGTGAAAAACAGGCTCTGTCAGAGAAGAGATGTTTGTCCTTCCATCTGTTTACAAGTAAATTGGGTATTGTCTCATTCACAGTGGGTCTCCTGTCACCAATCTCAGGTTTCAGAGTAGCAGCCGTGTTAGTCTGTATCCTTCTTGTCACCAATCTGAATGCAAATGAAGGGTTGTAAGAATTTCAGAAAGAAACTAAGGGCTTGTCTACACTGGCAATTAACAGCCCTGCAACTTTCTCGCTCAGGGTGTGAAAAAACACCCCCCTGAGCACAGCAAGTTGCTGCGCTGTAAAGCACCAGTGTAAACAGTGTCCCAGCGCTGGGAGCTACTCCCCTTGTTGGAGGTGGTTTTTTTAGAGCGCTGGGAGAGTGGAGAGCTCCCAGCGCTGTGCCGCAACCCTCCAAGCACATTAAAGCGCTGCTGCAGCAGTGCCTTACCATTCCCAGTGTAGACAAGCCCTAAGAGCATGTCTACATTACAAAATTAAGTTGACTTAAGTTAGGTCGACCTACAGCCACCACAGTAATTCGTGGCCACACTATGTTCCTGTCGGCGGTGCGCGTCCTCACCAGGAGTGCTTGCACCGATTTAAGTGGGGCATTGTGGTGCACTGACAGTTGGAGCCCTGCTGCCTTAGGCTGTCAACCCTGGGGTGAGCAGGGCTGCGGCCATCAGCTCCAGGGCGGGCAGGGCTCTGGCTGTCAGTGGCAGCAGCAGGAGATGTTGCTCTGTCAGAGAAGAGATGTTTGCAATGCAGTGTCTACACGGACACTGTGTTGACCTAACTACATTGACCTAATTGCTACGCCTCTTGTGGAGGTGGAGTAATTAGGTCGGTGTAGCGGATGAATAGCAAAAATCCTCAACTGCTGGACACTAGATGAGGAGGGCTCTGAGTTACCACAGAGAATTCTTTCCCAGGTATCTGTGTGGTGGGTCTTGCCCACATGCTCAGAGTCACCATGTTTGGGGTTGGGAAGGAATTATCCCCTGGGTCAGATTGACAGAGACCCTGGGTGGTTTTCGCCTGCCTCTGCAGCCTGGGGCACTGCAGGTTTAAACTAGTGTAAATGGTGAATTCTCTGTAACTTGAAGTCTTTAAGCCACAATTTGAGGATGTCAGTAATTTAGCCAATGGTTAGGAGTCTATTTCAGGAGTGGTTGAGGTTCTGTGGCCTGCAATGTGCAGGAGGTCAGACTAAATGATCACAATGGCCCCTTCTGTTCTGACTTTAAAGTCTATGAGTTAAATCGATAGAAGGAACATTATAGTGTAGACGCTTACACAGTTAGCTCACCATAAGCTGCCTTATGTAGACCTAACTCTGTAGTGTAGACCAGGCCTACCAGAAAGAGAAAACAGCAGAGGGAGAGAACCTTATCTTAAGGTGCACTTCAAAGGTATGCTATATTTGGGGGGCAGAGAAGACACTCAGGAACCCTTCTCTGCAGAAGTCAACAGGCAGCGAGTTTGCTTAATGAAAAAGAAGTCTCGACCAGGCTTGGTTGAAAACACTGGAAAGAACTTTGGGTGAGATAAGTTTCTTTAGACTGGAGGTTAACCTGTTAGTTAATTTAGTCTCTAGAAAGTGTGTTATGATTTTGTTTTTTATGTAAGCATTTGTTTCCAATATTCTTATTCACTATCACTTGAATCTCTATTCTTTGATAATAAACTTATCCTTGTTCTTACTGTAAGCAGGGTTTAAATAAACTCTCCCTGACAGGGCAGGTGGGAGGTCCAGGGCTCCCCATAGCAGCCCTGGCTCCCTGGGCAGCTCTTATCACAGCCCTGCTCTGCCTTCTGGCCTCACCACGGGGTCGGGCTTCAGGGGGAAGAGGAGGAGCAAGGGGCGGGGCCCTGTGGTGAGGGGAGGGGCTAAGGCCCACATCAGCCCCCCACCAGGAAGAGGCTGGTGCCACTAGTATGGGCTGTGATTCGTGGCAGTGGAGCTGATTACCCTATCAGCTCCCTCACTGCTCTGCGCAGCTCCTGCCGCCGCCACTCTGCCCATGTTAAAAGGTGGGTGTGCATGACCCTCCTGCTTTTAAAAGTGGCGGGTGTGACACTGCATCCTATATTCTTCACAGTGATATTAATATGATATAATTATATCATAATTCTGATGTATTTTACTCAAGATAAGGCATATGAAATGTCATTGGAAAGGTTATGATTTGCCAAATATGATTATCCTATTTGCATGCATGTATCATTTTTCTATCTGAAGTTAGGAATATTGACTATGTATCTATATTTCAAATGTGTTTATACCTGGGGAATGCACACTAGAGAAGATGCTTTCATTCTAGATAGCTGGCTGGGAAGGGCCCGTTCAGGTTAATGAGCCATTAGAGAGAACAGTACGCCTTAGGAGAAATGTATCTCCTACCTGGGGAGCCTTCCTGAGCATGCTATAGACCGCCTCTGAGTAATGGCTGCTGTGACACTACAGGGACAAGTGACCACGTCACCTGGTGCTGGACTCCATCTTGGGATGTCAGCATTTTTCCACTAACTGGCATGGGAACCAAGCTTTGAAACAAAGGGTTCATGCCCTATGCAAAAGCTATATAAAGCAGGGGAGTGACATCATCGTGGTTCTTCACTGACTCCCCCACCCAAGAAGACTCCTGGAAACACCTGAGGAACAAAGACTGAACTGGAGGGAAGTGCTGGATCCAGGCTAAAGGGATTTTTAGCCTGTGAATGGAACACTGGGGACTCCAAGCTGTAAGCAAGTGCAGCTTGCCCCTTAAGAATCTGCAGCCTGCTTGTGTCATCATTTAGGGTGAGAATTTGCTATTCATATCTGATCTATGTTGTATATTAAGCTTAGTTTGTGGTTTTTGTTTATTTGCTAAGTAATCTGCTTTGATCTGTTTGTTATCCCTTATAATCACTTAAAATCTATCTTTTGTAGTTAATAAACTTGTTTTTGTTTTATCTAATATCAGTGAGTGGGTGTCATAACTCGGGGCACAAAGCTGTTGCATATTCCTCTCCATATTCCTCTTGAGGGAAGGGACGAATTTCATGAGCTTACGCTGTACAATTCCCTGTGCAGCGCAAGACAATATAATTTTGGGTTTACACTCCAGAGGGGGTACATGCCTAGGAATGGGGAGTACCCTAGCTGGAGCCTTCCCATGCAGGGGCTGGTCAGAGCATCTGCATATAACTGCAGCTGGGTGTGTCCCTACCTGTATGTGTGCTGGTGAAAGTGCGGGGTGGAGCCTAGAGAGGGCTTGGCAGCTTGTCACAGCAGTACAGTGTAAAAGGGAGCCCAGGCTGATGGGTCAGGGGTCTCAGTAGTACCCCAGTTCCAGGTGGCACCATGGGGGGAACCAGTCACATGGGGCCATGGCCCCCCTGGCTCTCCCAGTTTCTGCACCCCTGACCACCATGCCAGCCTTTTGCTTCCTGAAATCTCCTGCCTCATTCACTACACACTAGGAGTGACGGAAGCTATTTAAAAGTGTGGGGGGGGGCCTGGGTGCCCATACCATAGCCCTGCCCCCTGCACTGCCCTTTTCCCCAGAGGCCCTGGCCCTGCGCCGCCTCTTCTCCCCAAGACCCCAGCCCGCGCTTGCTCCTCTCTGCCCCCTCCCCCCTGTTGCTCACCCTTAAAAGTGATGGGGCCATGGCCCCCTGTCCTCCCCTGTTCCGGCGCCCCGCTACACACCTTCCAACTTCTGTAGTCAACAGGTCTGACAGACAACAACTTCATTCACTAGACACCTGATTTATTTCCTATTTGTTCATGCTGACTCATCCCAAGCTCAGCATGGCTCTCTCCCTTTTCACACGTGCTCCAGTGGCTCTGGCCGGTTCCAGTTGTTCCTGGCAAGGCCGGCTCCAGGCACCAGCTTACCAAGCAGGTGCTTGGGGCGGCCACTTCGGAGAGGGGCGGCACGTCCAGCTGTTCGGAGGCAATTCGGCGGACGTCCCTCACTCCTGCTCGGAGCGAAGGACCTCCCGCTGAATTGCCACCGCAGATCGCGATCGCGGCTTTTTTTGTTTGTTTGTTTGTTTTTGTTTTGTTTGGCTGCTTGGGGCAGCCAAAACCCTGGAGCTGGCCCTGGTTCCTAGTACGTGGACTGGAGTCTTGAGAATGTCTCAGAGATTTTGTCAGGCTGCCAAATGTTTCCTGAGGAACACAAGTGAGAGAAAGGAAGTAGTGATTGTTAACACTTTGCAACTCAGCTAAGGGCTTGTCCACATTGAAAGTTATGCCACTATAAAGGTAGAGTATGAATTTAAACTGCTCTAGTTACACCAGTATGACTCCCTATGTTGACACTTATTCCAGAGTTCCTTTTTCCGGTTTACCTTATTTGGAAGTGGTTTAAACTAAGATGAAAAAAAATCCACAGTTATTCTGGAGTAAGAATATTCTCATGGGGAGTTACACAGGTATAACTATAGTGGTGTAATTAAATGCTATAACTGGAAAAAAATCTGTATAGATGAGCCCTGTATCTGAACAGAATTTCATGGGACAAAGAAGAGATGCTTCTGTAACTTGAAAAGACTCTCCCCGCTGAGTATCAAAGGCATGCTGAAAACAATAAATGTGTTAATGCCTCTCAAACAAAAGATCAGAAGAATCCTTAATAATTAAGTGTTTGAGGACCTAAATCGAAGGGTCACTCCCAGCTCCCCCTATAATACACAAATCATATCTCTCATGGTTGCTGTATGTTGAAATCCTTGATTCAGACTTCAGCAGTATCAACATACATGCCTGTGGCACGTCCAGGCAGCAGTGGATTATTTCCCCAAGGGAAGTATATGACTTCACTTCCTTGTGTGCCTAAACTCCTTGATTAAACCCTTGTCCCACTGTCCATGCCCCACTTGATTACTCAATAGTGAACTCCAGTGTATTGACCATAGGGAGAGGCAGTTCTTCCCCCAAGTCCCATTTCTGTGATTTTTTCCATTAGTTAAATTGGCTCTTCTCTGTGCCATGTTGCAGTGGGACTCATATAATTCCAAATCCTTGTAAAATAGAAAAACCTGTTTCATGAATCCACAAAATCAAAAGTTTAAAAATGTCAGAAGAACTACTGCTAAAATTAAGATACAGATTCATTAATCATTGTGTCTTAAGACAATGAGAAAGTTTTCCATTTTTCCATCAAGAGAATTACAAAGAATTTCTAACTCACCCATGGGATTCCTCTTATTCCTATGAGCCAATAATGTGGTCTGTTTTGTACAGATTACAAAATGTTCAGGAATAAACATGTTAAGGACATGCAGTACTTCCCCTTTAAATATATATATTTTTCTTTAGGAAAGACAAAAACTGCCAGACTCACTTAAGAAACCAAGCTCTATCCCTTACAGCAGCCCTTAGGCATTCTGTAGCAGTTATAGAAATCCTTCTGACTCACCTGTTTGGCCTTTGGAAGAGTTCAGAAAATCTTACTAATATCTCCCAGGGTGGAGAGGAGGAGACAAGTCCTAGCAGGCTTTCCTAAATCCAATGCTTTAGAAGGAGCATAGGTTCCTCAGAGCAGACAGGGGAAGTTTTGCTCACCTTGGCTTGAATCAGACAGGGTATTCATTTTACCTAATCTTACAAACTCTCCAAACATGGCTTTGCCTAAGCCCATCTCAAGTGCTCAGCAGCCATACTAATTTTAAAAAAGTCTTTTTCAGAAGCAAATTGTTTACCATGGTGTGACACTACGCTCCATATTCTTTATGAAAATATGCTTATAATATGGATATGACATAACCAAGATATATTTTATGCAAGATGGCTCTTGTAAGGTATCATTGGAAAGGTTATGATTTACTGAATGTGATTATCCAATTTGTATGCATGTATCATTTCTGTATCTAAAGTTAGGAATATGGACTGTGTAACCATTACAACTGGATGTGTATTGGGAAGACACCCACCAGACAACAGGCCATCAAATTTGATGAGCCATCAGGAAGGGGAAACAAAACCAAGAAGATACTAATCTCTCTCCCTCCTCGGAGGCGTCCGGGGATGTAACTGTGACACTACTAGGTCAAGTGGTCTTGTCATCTGATACTAAACATTATCTGGGACTTCTTGTAACTTTCCACTGAGAGGGGACGGGGGTCAATTTTGGGAAACAAAAGGATTCCCGCCTTATGTAAATTCTATTTAAGTGTGGGGAGGAAGGCAAACAGGACTCCTCCTCTCCATGGCCTGTCTGCCCAAGAAGAAAGACTGCAAAAGACACCTGAAGGGAAAGCAAGGGGGGAGTCCAGATTGAGACAGGGGTCCAGTCTGAAAAGAAATATAACGAACTCTGAACCACAGAAACTTTACAACCTGCCTAAAATAACATTTAGGGTAAGAAATCACATTTTGTAACCTGTTTCTTAAGTATAGTGAGCTTAGCTTGCGTAAAAGCAGCAAAGAGTCCTGTGGCACCTTATAGACTAACAGACGTATTGGAGCATACCTGAAGAAGTGGGTATTCACCCATGAAAGCTCATGCTCCAATATGTCTGTTAGTCTATAAGGTGCCACAGGACTCTTTGCTGCTTTTACAGATCCAGACTAACACGGCTACCCCTTTGATAGCTTGCGTAGTTTGTTTTACTTGCTCAGTGATCTTCTTTGGATATGTGTGTTATCTCTTATATTCACTTAAAGTTCACCTTTTGTAGTTGTTAAACTTATTTCTTGTTTATAATATAAACCTGGTTGCACAACTCACAATTGGGGTTTGGGATAAGAGGCTGTGCATGCCTTCCTCCACATTGAGGGGGGAGGCAGATTTCATAATATATCTTTTGGTCTTCACCCCAAGGGAGGTGGACACCTAAGTGTTGGGGGCAAGTCCCTTAAGCGGAGCCTTCACAGAACTGATCTCAGTGTCTGTTTCGTTCTGCAGTTTGGTGTGGCCCTGCCTGTGTGTGTGCTAGAGGAAGCTTAATAGAATAGTCAGCAAGACAGGTAAAAAGGGTATCTCAGGCTGGCATAATAGACAGGCTCAGTGGTATCTCAGTACATCAGGTGGCATCCTAAGCAGGGCAACCCATCGCACCTGGGACCCAACATTTCTGCTTACTTGAATCTGACTTAGAAGAATATGTCCCCCTTTCAGTGAAATTGTCTAAGGTAAGAAGATTATCCATGTGTGTCTGTAGTCTGCACCTTTCTGAGGAGAAACTTCAGGGGCCTTAATAATCATAAACGACAGGGATGACATTGGCTACTTGCTTGATCATTTAGTCCTTAGCATGCTTACACCGCTCCCATTCAAATCAACACGATTATTACATGTGGAAGGATTAGAAGTTCAGGAATCTCTAACTGGAGGAGGGACTGCAACTTTTCTACATTAAAAGGACCATACCAACTCAAGTGTTATTCAATAAACTAAGGATGGACCTATAGTGAGTAGTGTATCTGATACTTCATTACACCCCATGCTCCCTTTCTCACAGCAGAATCTTCAGAGGCTTGGATACCTCATCAGCCAAGACAACCTTAGGAATGCAGCTACCCCCTCTACACCTGGCCAGCTCTTCTAGCTGGTGTAGAGGGGAGAAAAGGGCCACGGCCTCATCTCCTCCTGTGATAGGGTGCTGACCCCATACAAGGCAGAGCAGGTTGTTAGGATAATTAACCTGATAGCCCACCCCTTGGGCCACCCAGGGACTGAAAGCCTAATTGATGATGAAACCCATAGCTGACCCTGTATAAAGTCAGCAAGCTGAGACCAGAAAAGGGCTGTAGGGGAAGTAGTCTGCAATCACTTCCTGGGACAAGGGAGGTGTGTTTGGGGCTACCTCATCTGGCAAAAACCCAAGAAAGGAGGAGTCTACACTTACTCCCTGGGAGGCAAGAGTTTGGGCTGGTAAACCCAGATGAGGGGGGCCAGACAATAGAGAAGGAAAGTAGGAAGGAGTCCAGAGAAACAACAACAGGGTCTGGGAGCAAGCAGTCCATAGTTGCTAGACATACGACTTCTGGGCTGGAATCAGGAATAGTGGATGGACCCAGTTTTCCCCTGCCAGTCAGTGGGGAAGTAGCATAGGACCTGGCCTTGGAGCAGAAGTCTGTCTGGAACAACATGTGGACAGCTGACCCAGTGGGACTTTGATAGCCCAGAAGGGGAGGAGTATATAGTGACCTGGCTGGAGGGCTGAGTCACGAAAAGGAAGCACTGCGAATTCTGTAGAGCGAGGAGAGATACAGTGTGAGCAAGCCATCAGAAGCGGGGAGTGTCAGACCTGAGTGGAGCTAACTCCTAGACACAGTCACAAGAAGGTGCCCAGTAGTGAGTGAATCCTGTGACAACCATTTTATGCCCTGAGGGGTGCATGGAGAGGTGCGTCCCAGCACTCAGGGAAATACATGGTTTGTCTATATTGCAATTAAACACCTACAGCTGGCCCATGTCAGCTGATTCATGCTGTGAGATTGTAAAATGGCGGTGTAGACATTCAGGCTCAGGCTGGAACGTGGGCTCTGGGACCTCCCCTCTCCCCATCCACATGGGGACGTCTACACTGCCATTTTACAGCCCTGTAGCCCAAGTCTGCTGACATGGGCCATCCATGGCTGCTTAATTGCAGTGTAGACCTACCCACAGGGGTTACCCAGCTGCTGTGCATAGCCAGGGAGGACAGCTTCGTTCTTGAATCCTTTTCACCCTTCCTGTGCATCTGCCCAATAGTCAGGCACTAGCTGGCCCTCTGCATGTTTCTTTTTCTTCCATGTAGCCTGTCATTTTAGATTCACAAGAGCAAAGAAGTCTGTGTCTGAGTAGCTGAGAGGATGCCTGGTTGGTGCATGAAATTCTTGAACTGGATTTGTCTGTTACTTAGTGATTGGGAAGTGGCAGCAATGAGAAGTTATGGAGTGGTGAGACTGAATAACAGAAGAGAGATGACATTTTACAGCAGTAAATCAGGATTTATGAGGCTAGTTATAGTGAAGGGAAGATGGAAAGCTGCACTAATGAGAGAATGGAAAGGGTGAGTAACATCCATCATTCTGCCTATTCATATTGTGGTAGGTGCTACTTTTTACTTCCTTTACTTAACTTTTTCATACAGAAAGAACAGCAAAAAAAATTACTGTTTTTTCTTCAGTACAGTTCCTTTATATAATGACTCAGCTACAAGTTTTATACATTTACAGGCCAAAGTAGAAAAAATAAATAAGTAAAAATGCAAGACATTAGTGCTCTTACAATTACTGGGTTAAACGTAACACTGGTGTAACTCCATTTAGGTCAACAGTTGAAATTAGCCATTATACACTGATTAATATACTATGGTATTGTACTATGTTTTGGGGGGAGTTTTAAAAGGAAAGTTAACTAGATCAGGGACAACGATTAGATTTTTTTTTAAAAACCTTTAAATAAAATCTAAACAAACGTCTAAGTGAAATTTAAAATTCACTAAAAAAAAAGAAAAGATGCAGCATGTTGGACATAGAAGCAAAAAGCAAAACATTTGGAGAAAGCTGGGAGGATGGCTGAGAAAAATACAACAAAAACTGAACATGAATGAAACTGCAAGTCACAAAGTAAACAAGCCAAGTTATTATGAATGCTTTATTTTTGTAAGCCTGGAGGAGACTAAAGAGTTACACAGAACAGTATAGGCATGCTTGTCTGATGGGTAAATAATGAGAAAATCCAAGCTTCCTTATGAAGTAATCACCAAACCTATCACCTTTTCTGTTCCTTTACGCTTTGCCTCATGTTCACCCTGACCACACCTGGAATCCACATGGCAGCTTTTGGGGTAGTTCCCACACTTTTGAATGAAAGACTAGAATAGATACAATTCTTATTTTCTCTTCCCTTGAGAATATTTTATTGCTGGGGGCACAGTTAACCTGGGTCTGCAGGGCACCCTCTAATGTCTTGTAGGTGTAGAATGGCCCTAGGCCATCGAGAACTAAGATTTCTTTGCTGGACAAGTTTGACCGTGACTGTCGAAAGTTCCATCGGGTTTTTTAAACCAATGTCCTCTCCTGTTCATGTTTCACCTTTAGAGTTATCCCACAGACTGGTCCAGGGTGAGACTTATCAGTCTGCTAACTGGAGAGGCATTGACCTGGGCTTCTCCGCTTTTGGAGAAATCTAGGTCCCGGACTTTGTCTAAGCCATGGCAGTGATTTTTGATGACCTGAGTCATACATATATGGCAGAAGCTGCACTCCAAGCACTGAGGCAGGGATGCCAGCTGGTTGCTAATTATGCCACAGAATTTCAGTGCTTGGTGGCAGACATTGAATGGATTGAGGCCATGCAGTGCTATCACTTCCAACTTGGTTTAAACAATGAGATCAAAGATGAGCTGGCATGGGTGGAACCCCTGACTGGGCTGGACGCCTTAATCAACCCATGTATCAAGATTGACAATTGCTATTTAGAACACAGTCAAGAAAGGAGGATGGTTTCCTGACCCATGCCTATGTTGATGGAACCTGCCAGACAACCTCCTTTGTCCAGCCAACAACCTGAACTGATGTAGCTTGGCACGGCCCCACCTCTTCAATGCAGAGAAGAACCGATGTTGGGTGTCTGGTCTATATCTGTATTGCAGGGAACCTGAACATTTTGCCTTGAGCTCTCCTGCCAAGGCTTGATCCACATCTTGGTCAGGAAACACCAGGCCCTAGCCCTGACAGGGGAGTCTGAGCTGGGATGGCATTTCTTTCCTTGCTCTCACCTGCAGCACCCTCACTTTACCAATGGTAGGCTGGCAGCATCTAACCAGCACCTTACATACATTTAGATTCTGCTTGGCTCTGGTACTCTTCCATGTCAGAGTCAACTGGAGGCACTAGTGAACTTTGGCACTTCCAGTAATTTTATGGACTTAGAATTCACTTGAGTGAAGAAGATCGCAACACATTGCAAGGCTTTCTCTGATTTGAAAGAGTCCACTAATGGATCCCATTCCTTATCATGCCCAATCATGCAAGAGACTGTGTCCTTGGAGTTCAGTTCAGTTGGTCTGCACTCCGCCTTTCCCAGTTATTCTTGGCATCACCTGGCTCACCACTCATGATCCACGCATCCTATGAGGTGCATGCATGGTGCATTTTAGTTCTCCATATTATCAGTCTTGTCTCCCTGAACACAGAGTTCCAGGTTGGAGATTCTTTGTAGTTCAACCTTGCATAAGCCGTGTGTGCCTAGGGATTCAGGGATGGAGGAGGCCAGTGCAAGAGCACTCTTATTAGCTACCACAGCCCTCCTAGCAGGCTTGGTGATCCCAGTGAAATACCAAGACTGTGCAGATGTTCTCAGTAAGAAGGCTGAGATCTTGCCACCTCATCGTCACTGTGACTGTCCCATTGACCTCCAGTCTGGTGCCAAGTTTCCCTTGAGGAGTATCTGCTCCCATCCTCTCAGTGTCCTGAACAGAGCTTGGGTGGCAGAACAGTGATGGTTAGACCAGGAGTCAGAACCAAGGGGCAGGTGTCCAAGAGCAAACTGAAGGCAAGTCCATCACTACAGCTGGCGAGGGTGTCCACTTTGTTGCACAGACACTTCCTGGAACTCCTCTTGAGCTTAAACAGGGTCCCTGGACCTGTCAGGGGCCACAAGGGAAGCTGTCGGTTCAACCTTCTGAGGTGGTAATTCCTGTGGCATTTACCTCCACAGGATCTAGTGGTAATGCATGCAACCCTACGATGGCTGCCAGGTAGTGACAGTGGAGGTGTTGGCCACCCCAGAGACCTGGGTTCCAGGCCTGTCCCCACGGAACCTCAGACTTGGAACCTGAGTTACAGGTGCTCCAAGACTATCTCTGAGACACCCTGAAAAAGGGGTTCATTTGTCCCTCCACAACCTCAGTGGGGGCCCTGATTTTCTTTGTGGCTAAGACAGCTTCCTGTATCGTTGTGTGGATTACAAGGTAACTATCTGGAATAGGTACTCCCATCAATGAGCTCTTCTAGAGATTTTGCTCCACTAAAGTCTTCACTAAGCTCAACCTCCATGGGAGCCTATAATTTGGTCTGGATTTAGGAAGGGAATGAGTGGAAGACTGCATTCTGCACTCAAAAATGAGCACTTTCAAGCACGTGGTGATTCCCTTTGGGATGTGCAACACTCCTGTGACCTTCTAACACTATTAATGATATCTTTGGGGGACATGCAGGATCAGTTCATTATCATATCTTGACAATATCTTCATTTTTTTCTAGAACCACACCCTTCATGACCAACATGTGAGCCACATCTTGCAGAGGCTCCACTAGAACCACCTCTATGCAATATTCAAGAAATATAAATTTGGATCAGAACACGATCCAGTTCTTTGGATATATGGTTTCCCCCCAGGGCCTAATTATGGATCTGTGCAAGGTAACTGCCATCTATGACTGGACAGCTCTGAAAGATGCATGAGGGGTACAGTGATTTCTGGAGTTTCCCAACTTTTACTAGCCATTCAGAGGGTTTTCCTATCTGGTAGTCCTGATGATGGCAATTCTTTGGAAGGGAGTCCAATTCATCTGATCCTTGAAGGCCCAGTACACTTTTTGACCAACTATAAATGGCTTTTACCATGATGTCCATCCTCATCCATCACAATCTCACCAAGCCATTTACTTCACCATTGGAGCAGTATTATCTCAGCAAATGACCAACTTCAACTGTGTGTTTCTTTTATTCCCATAAATTGACCCTGGCAGAGAGAAACTATGATATGTGGAAAAAAAAAATTTAAGCAATCAAGGGCAGCTGAAGAATGGTGTCACCTGCTGGAAGGAGTCCAGTTCAGGTTCTTAAAGATCATAAAAATCTAGAGTATTTCCACACAGCCAGACGCCTCAATCAGCATCAGATCTATTGGTCCCTCTTTTTTGCCCAATTCAAATCATGGTGACCAACCATCTGGGAGCAAGAAACGAAAAAAGCAGATGCACTGTCTCACAAGAAGGAATGTCAAACATGGCACTGAACTTTTTTCCACAATTCTTATTCCATCTTTAATGGAACAGCAGACAGCAGTCTGTCCTCCATTCTGTCCCTGTTACCTCATTATCCATTTTCACCTGGATCCATCATACCTTGAGTAATGCAGATACCCAGCCTGGCTCTGACTTCTGGCTGCAGGACAGGATCCTCTACTCTGGACCACACATGGTATTGGCACATATGATTACCTCAAGCTCACCCAAAGAAGCCAGATCTGGGGGTCCCTAGAAGGTGCCCTGGTGGGAGTGGGTACTGTCAGGAATGAGGGCCTGCAGGTGAGACAGGACTTACCTAACTGAGTCTCTAACCAGACTAATAAGCATGCCTGATTGGCCTACCTGCCTGATTGGCTGAAGGGATCCAGCAGGTATGCTCTCTAGACCAGCAGCAGCAGATTTCCAGCTGTTCAACACTTATGATCACAGCTGGAGTGGCCTTGTTTGGTGAATGTGGTAGGTGTAATAATCCATGATCTACATACATCCAGTAACCACCCCAAACACACCAAGAAATCTGTTATCTACAACCAGCGCTCAGATACCACAGGAGGAGAAAGTCCAGGATTTACACCTTAACACACTCAAGACCACCTGTACCAAACAAGGACACTCAACCAGAGAAGTAGATCACATCATGGAATGGGCCACTCAAATACCACAAGAGAACCTGCTTCAATACAGAAATCAACTCCCCTCTGACCGCCCACCCCTAGTTGTCACCTATCACCCCACTGTGGAACCCATATGGAGAATCAAACAACTACAACCCATACTCAATGGGGATCCCATCCTGAAAGAAATCTTTCCTGAACCCCCTCTTCTGGCCTTCAAACAATCTCCAAGCTCATCAGAAGCGAGCTCCCCACAGACCAGACACACCAACTCACAGAGGCACCAGACCTTGCCAGAACAACAGATGCAAAACCTGTAGAGACATGTACACTGCTACAACACCCTCCACAACACACCTTTCAAGATCCATGGATCCTCCACATGCCTATCACAACATGAGGTGTATCTCATCCAGTGCACTGACAGCCCCAATAGAACTTTGTGGGTGAAACCAGGCAATCCCTACACTCTTGAATGAACTCTCACAGGAAAATGATAAAAGACAAAAAACACCTGTTTACATCACCTGTGGGAGAACACTTTTCATACAGCGATCACTCTATATCTGACCTATCAGTCCTCATCCTCAAAGGAAACCTGCACAACACTTTCAAAAGTCAAGTCTGGGAACTTAAATTCATAACTTTGCTAGACACTAAAAATCATGGACTGAATAGAGACACTGGCATTATGGCTTATTACAACATCTATAACCCACTAACAGTCCCGCACCAACTTCTTCTCCTCCCCCTCCTATGATGGGAGGGATGTTAATGGGCTACTTCACTTTGAATGGCCCTTGAAATGTGTTAACTACTTATGCTAAACAATCTGTTCCATCTTGTATTTAGCAGTGACACTCTGAGTAAGGCCTTGGCTACACTCGCGGATTCACAGCGCTGCCGCGGCAGCGCTGTGAAGCGCGAGTGTAGTCGCGCCGCCAGCGCTGCGAGAGCTGTCTCGCAGCGCTGCAAGTACTCCACCTCTCCGAGGGGAGTAGCTTGCAGCACTGCTGAGGGAGGCCTTGAAGGAGCATTTTAACACTGAGCCCCAGTAAACTGGATTGCTGTAGTCTGCTGAGCCTGGCATTGTTTGTTTGCACCATGCTATGAACATTGCAATGATTGCTGTGTGAGCCAGACTACAACAATGCAAATGCGCCTATTTCTATTGTCTTGAATGTTAGCAGCAGCCACTATATGATGGAGAATAATAAAGATAAATTCAGTTTCCATAAGTAGATTTTTATTCCATACCCATGCAGATATACCTATGTAATGCTGAGGTAAACTTCATACATGCAGGGGAAAGTATCTTTAAAGAGGAGGTAATAGGGAATTCACAAACACATACATCAACAAGGTTCTCACAGCTGGGTGTGTATGCATCTGTCATTGTGTTTAATCTCCCACAGGGTGGACTGCCTTGGATACTGCTGCGGTATCTGCTACTACTGCTGTGGTGTCTGTTTTTACTTCTCCAGGGAAAGTTTGAATTTTATTTATTTTATTATTGAATTTTATTTCCTTAAAACCATGCCTTCTTTTCCCAGAGCCTGAGGCTAAGTATCCTGACCCACTACCTGACAGCTCCCCCCATATACCATCACCCTGACCCGAGCCCCCTTCCTGTAGAAGTGGCCTATCTGCAGCCCCACACCAGAGCAACAGTTTTTCTCCCACTATGCCTGCCACAGCTCTCTGACTTTTACATGGCATTGCTGCATGTCCCTATCACAGCTCTTCTCCTCCATGCCCTGAGCAAGTTCCTGCGGCTGTAGTGCAGCTGTGCCTGCACAGTCTCCTCTCCCCACAGACCCAGGAGATCTATCACCTCCTGTGTAGTCCAGCCAGTACGTTTGCTGCTTGGAGCTGGCATGATCACCTGGGCAGTTGCTATGAGAGCTCTCCATGCCAAGCAAACAGGAAGAGCAATTTCAAAACTTCCTGGGGCTTTAAAAGGGGAGGGGTGCATGCCTGTATACCTGGCTGCAGGGCAGCAGAATTCAAACTGCTGACCAGAGCAGTCAGAATGGGCATTGTGGGACATGTTCTGGAGAGCACTTAGGGTGACATAAGCAATGCAGTGTTTAGACTGACACTGTGTCACTCTAACTATGTCATCCTAAGCTAATAATAATAATATATGGAGATATACCTATCTCATAGAGCTGGAAGGGACCCTAAAGGGTCATTGAGTCCAGCCACCGGCCTTCACTAGAAGGACCAAGTACTGATTTTGCCCCAGAGCCCTAAGTGGTCTCCTCAAGGATTGAACTCACAACCCTGGGTTTAGCAGGCCAATGTTCAAACCACTGAGCTATCCCTCCCCCATAAAGCTCTCTGTTTCTTGTCAAGGTGGTTTTATTACATTGGCGTAACAGGAGAATTAAATTGGTGGGAGGAGCATTGTATACCTCCACAGTTAGGTTGACATAAGCTGCCTTATGTTGATTGAACTTTGTAGTGTAGACACGGTTTCCCAGACCTGAAAAAGAGATCTGTGGATGTCATTCCCTCTAAAGTAATTAACTCCTGTGTTACTATGTATCAAAACAGTGTGTCACAAACTATTTTGTATTATCTAGTGCTTTGTCTGAGCAAGCCTTCCTTTTTGAAAAGAACTCCTACAATATTAATTAACCTCCTCCCTGAAGAGAGTCTGAGCAAAGTTTCTGCATGGAGCAAGTTTTAACATTAAGTTCTCTCTCACTCCTGATCTTATTTTTTGATTCAAACATTTGTACTATTTATAAAAATTGATCTCTCAGTTATAAAGCTGACATAAAATTCAAATCAGCTAGTAAATCAGACTGTCCCACCTTGGCAATGATGAAAAATAGACAGAATCTGAGGGCTGCCACATTGCTCTCTCAAATTTTTTATACCTATTCACATGGTCTTAGGAAAACAAAATGCTGCTTTCAATTTTTGGTTTGATAAAAATAGCTTCATTGCTAAAGTTTCCATGATGTTCACAAAGCTGCACTCCTAATCTGCTGACCTTTTGAACTGTGTTCAATTGGCTTGGCATATCAAATAGTTCAGTACATCCCTAATAATTACTTAAAAAGAAAAGACTTTAAAAGGTGAAAACCCTTTTGAAGAGAACATTTTTCAAGAGATAAGATGCTTTACCCAATTGGAAGAATAAAAGCAGGGCCGGCTCCAGGCACCAGGCACCCAAACTGGTGCTTGGGGCGGCACCTGGAGGGGGGCGGCGCGGCGCTCCGGCCGCCGGGGAGAGCGGGGCCACAGCCGGGCTCGCCGCCCTCCCCCCGGCGCTCTGGCCGCCCTCCCCCCTGCGCCCTCCCCCCGGCCGCCAGGGGGAGAGCTGAGCCCCAGCCGGGGCTCGCCGCCCTCTCGCCGCC
>NW_020664368.1:4293990-4308877 GCF_002925995.2 Terrapene triunguis
CTGTTCCTCACTACTTTACTGTAGCCATCTGGCCTTGCCCCATCACAGTAGTATTTATTAATGAACGTACCTAGGAACAGAGTGTCAGTTCTAGAATGCTTATTTTGTTAGTTTTGAGCCTTGTCAGCCACGTCAGTATAAATCTAAGTGGGGTTTAGAGAAGTGACAGGAATAGATTAAGGAATTTCACAGCCTTTTCTAACTGAACCTTAAAGAAGATGCCAGGTACTTGTTAAACTTTTGGAATAAAGTACTAAGGAAATATTTCAAATATCAACCCCCCCCCGCAGCCATGGGTGAAACCTTGAACTTAAAGGCACCTGTATAGTTTAGCTGGGCCCTAGTCCTGCAAACAATTGTGTATATGATTAACTTTAATACCATAAGTAGTCCTATTGAAATCCTCTTCTATTGTCAGTTGGACATAATATTCTTCTTCATTTCCTGTTCTAAAACTATTGGATAGTGTTGCAATGTTGAACAGCCTCTTTGTTCCCATCCAGAAATAGCAGCATTTCATTACTGATTGAAATTATTGCAATAGGTTGGACGAATATATATTGAATGCTAAACTTGAGTACCTATCAAGATAGATAATTATATATTCATGTGTACACTACACTATCTCCTTGTCTTCCCTCCAGTCAGTAGGGACTGGATTTTCTTTGTTTGGGTTTTGTATTGCTCTTTAATGACCTGAATCAATCAGGAGCTTGATTTTACATCTCATCTGAAAGAGTTTACTTCAACAGCACTGAACACCATGTGGTAGTATTGGGTTAGTATGCACTCACAAGAAAGAATGCCTCCTACTGAAATACAGATACCAGCTCCTGTAGACTCTGGGTTTTTCTTAACTGTCTTCCACCCAAATGCTGATGAGGTCCAATTCTTCTTAGCCTGTGAGAGCAGACAAGGTAGAAGTCGCATGGGATGCAGTTTTTAAAGTATATATATGCCAAAATATTTTGTACAAATAGAGAATGACAGCTTAATTGAATATGAAGTGGGGAAGTATGCTAGAATTATTAAAACTTAGATCTCATCCATGCTCTGAATGTCTCTAGCCTCTGTCTTCCAGAAGCTGGGAGTGGATGACAGGCAACCATCAAGTGATCCATCATCCCCTGTTCTGTTCATTCCCTCTGAAGCACCTGCCATTGGCCACTGTTGGAAGACAGGATACTGGGCTAGATGGGCCGTTGGTCTGACCTAGTACGGCTGTTCTTATGTCCTTCTGCATGTAAAGTAATTATAAGAGATGAGTTGATATGCTTCTTCAAGTGTTCCTGGCAGCTTGTACAAGATGCTGTAACTAGTTACCAATACCACTGAAATTACTGGCAAAAGTATTTATTCTTAAAAATTGCATTGATTTCATCATATATCTGGTATATCAGAATATTTCATTCTCTAACCCCTTTAATTTGAAATCTCCAGTTTTTCTTAATTTACCCACATTCTTCCAATAAAACATCGTTCATATTTTATAATTAAAAAAGCAAAAACATACACAAATACCCTTTGAATAGAAAAATTCCTCCGAGCTCTATAAATATCCAGTAAGTTTTTGGAATGTATTGGTAACAACTTTGTTTCAGAAGGAGGAGGAAGTAACCAGGGAGGACTTCACTGTCACTAACAGGGAGGAATTGGTTGTTAATCTGAAGGCTGAAGGCTGTTTGGATGAGAGTGGTCATGAGAGGATAGATTTCATGATTCTAAAGAAAGGAAGAAATGAAAGGAGCAGAGTAAGGACAAATAACTTCAAAAAAGCAGACTAACAAATTCAGAGAACTGGTAGGTGAGGTCCCATGGGAAGAAAATCTAAAGAAACAAGAAGTTCAGGAGAACTGACAGTTTCTCAAATAGATAATATTAAACGTAAAACAGCAAGCTATCCCAAGGTGAAGGAAAAATAAGAAGAACAGTGAGAGGCCGATATGGCTCCATCAGGTGAACTGAAAAAAAAAATCGAAGAGTGGGAACATAGATAAGTGATCTCTCTCCTGCCATCCAGCTCCACACTCTGACAAACAGAGGCTAGGGACACCATTCCTTACCCATCCTGGCTAGTAGCCACTAATGGACTTAACCTCCATGAATTTATCCAGTTCTCTTTTAAACACTGTTATAGTCCTAGCCTTCACAACCTCCTCAGGCAAGGAGTTCCACAGGTTGACTGTGCGCTGTGTGTTTATTTGTTTTAAACCTGCTGCCCATTAATTTCATTTGGTGGCCCCTAGTTCTTATATTATGGGAACAAGTAAATAACTTTTCCTTATTCACTTTCTCCACATCACTCATGATTTTATATACCTTGTCATAACTATAAAGGGAAGGGTAACAACCCTCCTGTGTACAACACTATAAAATCCCTCCTGGCCAGAGGCACCAAAATCCTTTTACCTGTAAAGGGTTAAGAAGCTCAGGTAACCTGGCTGACACCTGACCCAAAGGACCAATAAGGGGACAAGATACTTTCAAATCTGGGGTGGGGGGAGTCTTTTGTTTGTACTCTTTGTTTTGGTGGGTGTTGGCTCTTGGGACTAAGAGGGACCGGACATCAATCCATGCTCTCCAAATCTTTCTGAACAAGTCTCTCATATTTCAAACTTGTAAGTAATAGCCAGGCAAGGCGTATTAGTTTATCTTTGTTTTTCTCAACTTGCGAATGTTCCCTTTGCTAGAGGGAGGTATCCCTGTTTTGCTGTAACTTTGAAACTAAGGCTAGAGGGGGTTCCTCTGGGCTCTTTGAATCTGATTACCCTGTAAAGTTATTTTCCATCCTGATTTTACAGAGATGATTTTTACCTTTTCTTTTTAATAAAATCCTTCTTTTAAGGATTTTCTTTTTAATAAAATCCTTCTTTTAAGAACCTGACTGATATTTCCATTGTCCAAAGACCCAGGGGGTTGGGTCTTTGATCACTTTGTAACTAATTGGTTAGGATATTATTCTCAAGCCTCCCCAGGAAAGGGGGTGTAAGGGCTTGGGGGATATTTTGGGGGAAGAGGAACTCCAAATGGTCCTTTCCCTGTTTCTTGCTAAATCACTTGGTGGTGGCAGCGTACCAGGTTTTAACCTGAGCTGGTAGAAATAAGCTTAGGGGGCTTTCATGCGGGTCCCCACATCTGTACCATAGAGTTCAGAGTGGGGAAGGAACTCTGACATACCTCTATCATATCCCCCTTAGTGTCCTCTTTTCCAAGCTGAAAAGTCCTAGCCTCTTTAAACTCTCCTCATTTGGGACCCGTTCCAAAACCCTAATCATTTTAGTTGCTCTTCTCTGAACCTTTTCTAATGCCAGTATATCTTTTTTGAGATGAGGAGACCGCATCTGTACGCAGTATTCAAGATGTGGGCGTACCATGGATTTATATAAGGGTAATAAGATATTCTCTATCTTATTCTCTATCCCTTTTTGAATGATTCCTAACATCCGGTTTGCTTTTTTGACTGCCGCTGCACACTGCATGGATGTCTTCAGAGAACTATCCATGATGACTCCAAGATCTCTTTCCTGATTAGGGCCAGGCCGGTTTGTTTACCTGCCGCGTCTGCAGGTTCAGCCGATCACGGCTCCCACTGGCCGCGGTTCACCGTCCCAGGCCAATGGGGGCTGCGGGAAACGGCGTGGACCGAGGGATGTGCTGGCCGCGGCTTCTCGCAGCCCCCATTGGCCTGGAATTGCGAACCACAGCCAGTGGGAGCCGCGATTGGCCGAACCTGCGAACGCGGCAGGTAAACAAACCGGCCCGGCCCGCCAGGTGGCTTACCCTGGCGGGCCGCATGCCAAAGGTTACAGATCCCTGATTTAGTTTCTCCGCAATGACTTTATCATCTTTAAGTGCTCCTTTTGTATCTCGATCGTCCAGGGGCCCCACTGGTTGTTTAGCAGGCTTCCTGCTTCTGATGTACTTAAAAAACATTTTGTTATTACCTTTTGAGTTTTTGGCTAGCTGTTCTTCAAACTCCTTTTTGGCTTTTCTTATTACATTTTTACACTTAATTTGGCAGTGTTTATGCTCCTTTCTATTTATCTCACTAGGATCTGACTTCCACCTTTTTAAAAGATGACTTTTTATCTCTCACTGCTTCTTTTACATGGTTGTTAAGCCACAGGTGGCTCTTTTTTAGTTCTTTTACTGTGTTTTTTAATTTGGGGTATACATTTAAGTTGGGCCTCTATTATGGTGTCTTTGAAAAGTGTCCATGCAGTTTGCAGGGATTTCACTCTAGTCACTGTACCTTTTAATTTCTGTTTAACTAACCTCCTCATTTTTGCATAGTTCCCCTTTCTGAAATTAAATGCCACAGTGTTGGGCTGTTGAGGTGTTCTTCCCACCACAGGAATGTTAAATGTTATTATATTATGGTCAGTATTTCCAAGCGGTTCTGTTATAGTTACCTCTTGAACCAGATCCTGCGCTCACTCAGGACTAAATTGAGAATTGCCTCTCCCCATCTGGGTTCCTGTACCAGCTGCTCCAAAAAGCAGTCATTTAAAAGTATTGAGAAATTTTGTCTCTGCATTTCGTCCTGAGGTGACAAGTGCCCAGTCAATATGAGGATAATTGAAATCCCCCACTATTATTAAGTTCTTTATTTTGATAGCCTCTCTATTCTCCCTTAGCATTTCATAGTCACTATCACTGTCCTGGTCAGGTGGTCGATAATAGATCCCTACTGTTACATTCTTATTAGAGCATGGAATTACTATCCATAGAGATTCTATGGAACATGTGGATTCATTTAAGATTTTTACTTCATTTGATTCTATATTTTCTTTCACATATAGTGCCGCTCCCCTTCCCTCCCCCTCCTCCCCCCGCACGACCTATACTGTCCTTATGATATATTTTGTACCCCGGAATGATTGTGTCCCATTATTGTCCTCACTCCATCAGGTTCTGTGATGCCAATTATATCAATATCCTCCTTTAACACACGGCACTCTAGTTCACTCATCTTATTATTTAGACTTCTAGCATTTGTGTACAAGCACTTAAAAAACTTATCACTGTTTATTTGTCTGCCCTTTTCTGATGTGTCAGATTCTTTTTTATGTGAATGATTCTCGCCTGATCTGGCCCATAGTTTATCCTCTTCCATCCTCTCCTCCTGACTAAAACCTAGAGAATCTCTATCAATAGATTCTCCTCTAAGAGAAGTCTCTGTCCGATCCACATGCTCCACTGCAGCAATCGGCTTTCCCCCACCTCCTAGTTTAAAAACTGCTCTGCAACCTTTTTAATGTTAAGTGCCAGCAGTCTGGATCCACTTTGGTTTAGGTGGAGCGCATCCTTCCTGTATAGGCTCCCCCTATCCCAAAAGTTTCCCCAGTTCCTAATAAATCTAAATCCCTCCTCCCTACACTATCGTCTCATCCACGCATTGAGACTCTGAAGCTCTGCCTGCCTACCTGGCCCTGCGCGTGGAAGTGGGAGCATTTCTGAGAATGCCACCATAGAGGTCCTGGATTTCAGTCTCTTTCCTAGTAGCCTAAATTTGGCCTCCAGGAAATCTCTCCTACCCTTCCCTATGTCATTGGTACCTACATGTACCACGACCACTGGCTCCTCCCCAGCACTACACATAAGTCTATCTAGATGCCTCGAGAGATCGGCGACCTTCGCACCAGGCAGACAAGTCACCATACGGTGCTCCTGGTTATCACAAACCCAGCTATCTATGTATCTAATGATCGAATCTCCCATTACTAACACCTGCCTTTCCCTAATGACTGGAGTTCCTCCCCCAGAGAGGTAACCTCAGTGTGAGAGGATACCCCAACATCATCTGGAAGGAGGGTCCCAACTATGGGAAGGTTTCCTTCTGCTCCCGTTGACTGCTCTCCTTCCCTGAGCCTTTCATCCTCCTTAACAGTGCAGGGGCTGTCTGACCAGAGCTGGGACAAATCTACAGTGTCTTGGAAAGCCTCATCAACATACCTCTCTGCCTCCCTTGGCTCCTCCAGTTCTGCCACCCTGGCCTTCAAAGCCCGTACGCGGTCTCTGAGGGCCAGGAGCTCCTTGCACCGAATGCACACATACGCCACCTGCCCACAGGGCAGGTAATCATACATGCTACACTGAGCGCAATAAACAGGATAGCCCTCACTCTGCTGCTGGGCTTCTGCCTGCATTCTCTCCTATAGCTACCTAGGTTAATGATAGGGTTTTTGTTAAAATCAAGAAGTTTTGATTATGGTTTAGCTTAAAGGTTTTAAAGAATGACAAGTGTCCCTCGCCCCCTTCCCACTCCCCTTCCAAATTCCCGCTCAAAACTCGCTGTTAGCGGTCCCTGTTAATAGATAAACTGTTAAAGATGAGAACAAAAGAACAGCATAAACATGTAGGGACAAAATCAAAAAGGTTAAGGTGCAAAATGAATTACACCTAACAAGGGACATAAAAGGCAATAAGAAGACTCTATTAGGACTAAAAGAAAGACAAAGCATAGGTCCTTTACTTACCAAGGAAGGAAAGCTAAGAATAGAGGACATCAAGAAGGCTGAGGTGTTTAATGCCTCTTTTGCTTTGGTCTTCACTAAAAAGGTTAATTGTGAATATATACTTAACACAAACAATATTAACAATTGGGAAGGAACACAAGCCAAAACAGGGAAAGAACTAGTTAGAGTATTTAGATAAATTAGATGTATTCATGTCAGCAGGGTCTGATGATATTCACCATAGGGTACCCAAATCTTGGAATTGTTAATTATGTTTGAGAACTCATGGAGGACAGGTAAGGTCTCAGAGGACTGGAGAAAGGCAAACATGGTACTTATCTTTAAAAGGGGGGAAAACAGGAGCTGGGGAATTATAGGCTAGTTAGCCTCATTTTGATACCTGGAAAGATCTGGAACAAATTATTAAGCAATCAATTTGTAAGCAGCTAGAGAACAGAGTTATAAGCAATAGCCAACATTGATTTGTCAAGAATAAAACATGCCAAAGCAACCAAATTTCTTTTTTCTTTTTTTTTTGACAGACTTACTGGTGAGGTGGATGGGGGGATATCTTGATTTCAGGAAGGCTTTTAACAGAATCTAACAAGACATTCTCATAAGCAAACCAGGGAAATATGGTCTAGATGAAATTATTATATGGTGGGTGCAAAACTGGTTGATAGACCATACTCAGAATAGTTATAAATAGTTTGCTGTCAAACTAGGGGAACATATCTAGTGGGGTCCTGCAAGGATCTGTCCTGAGTCCAATACTTGTCAATATTTGTATTAATGACTTGGATAATGGAGTGGAGAGTATGCTGTGGATGTCACCAAACTGGGAGCACTTTGGAGGACAGAATTAGAATTCAGAGCAGCCTTGACCATTTGGACAATTGGTCTGAAATCAACAGGATGCAATTTAATAAAGACAAGTACTACATTTAGGAAGAAAAAAATGGGGAATAACTGGCTAGACAGTTATAGTGCTGAAAAGCATCTGTGGGTTGTAGTGAATCACAGGGGGCCATGGATCAGTGTTCACACTGCATTCCCCACCAGTACCTGGCCCAAGAGGGGGGAGCTAATGATCCAACTAACTATAAGGATAGTTAAGCACTGGAATAGGCTTCCAAGGGAGGTTGTAGAATCCCTATCATGGAGGTTTTTATGAACCAGTTAGACAAACACCTGTCAAGGATGGTCTTAGTATACTTGGTTCTGCTTCAGAGCAGGGAGCTTGACTCAATGACCTCTACAGCTTCCTTGCAGCCCTACATTTCCATGAATTAGTTGATTGGTTAATTAACTGAGTTAATTTGAATATTGAGCTGCCTTCCCTTAACTGCTCATTTCCATATTTATAAGTACATAGGTCTTTATTTAAAAAAACAAACCCTAATATTTCATTATGTATGTACATAGCAGTAAACTTAAAGTCAATGGAAGTTTTGTCATTAACTACAATCAGGCCAGGATTACACCCAGTATTGTTTTTGAGTGTTACTTTCTTATTATGTTGATCAACTTGTCCGGTACCCATAGCTTCTAGCAATATTCCACAGGGTCTTCAATGGCACTACTCATCAGGGTGGACTGGTTTAAATCAAAGTGATGGTCAAGATGGTCCTTTTGACCTTAAAGTCTATGAGTCTAAATCACCAATTTCAGTCCCGATTTAAATCAGCAAGCAGGAAACCTTGATTTAAGTCACTGATTCTAATCTCCTTTTGCATTTGTATCTTTTACTTATTTTCCTAAATAAATCTTTGATTCTTATTGGTTGGTAAACATTAAAACATGTTGATTTGCAACTAGATATAACCCTTACACTCAATTTGGGCTTCTTTTTGCTAACCAGAAGATACACATTTATATAACAATTATACAGCTTAACTGACATTTATTCAGATTCTTAATATTTACACTTTTATTACACGAGTGGTGAATAATTAGTTTTTCCCTTAATAGATTATTATTAATTTTTGCTTTTGATTTGTTTCAAGCTCTACTTGGATGGAAATTAATATTCAATTAATGCACATATAACATTTTTTTTAGTTAAATAAAAGTACTTTAAGTGTGCTGGATACATAAGAGAAGAGCTTATTAAAATATGTTTTACATTTAAAACTAACTGATTTATTAAACAAAGTATTAGTTATAGTTAATGAATGGACTGATTATTTTTGGTCACCATTGTCCTTCAGGATTTTAGAACTAGCAGCTCTCTTCTCAACCCTAGTTTTTATTCATAGATTCTAAGAGAAAAATAAGCTTCCCTGCTTTTTCAACTCCCAGTTGATTTCTTAACTTTGAATGAACTGTCATTGAACTCAGCTAGTCAAATGAACTGAAGTGAAGAAAATTTTCTCTGTGCACCTGCAGAAGAGGTTTTTACCCACGAAAGCTTATGCCCAAATACATCTGTTAGTGTTTAAGGTGCCACCAGACTCCTTGTTGTTTTTGTAGATACAGACTAACACGGCTACCCCCTGATACCTGCAGAAGAGGCTACTATTGACAAAAGCTGGCTTAGCACTTCAACAAACTACTTCAAAGTGCTTAGCCAGTGACTTCCATCAGTTCTGTGGTTTGACTTTTTAAAAAACTTTGGCAGTAAACATGCTAATTAATATTTAAAAAAAATTAATGTAAATGATTTTAAGAGATTACAGTAAGTTTGTTATAACATAGGTTGTCAAATATATTTAAAATAAACTTTCAAGTTATTTTTAAAAATAAACCTCTATTTAAATAAAAAAATCCTGTTAAAAAGAAATCAATGATTTTAATCCACCCTGCTACTCGCAGTAGTAAAGATAGGCAAGTGAGTATATGCATGCTGGATCAGGGCCTTATTTTTAAATCTTCATTTTTTTCACCTCAAAATCCTCTAATTGCCAGTTATTTTCCATTTTTCTTAGACCTGAACCACTAGAATCACTGTCAGTGCTTAATACCATAAACCTACCAATACAGAATGCCTTGTTTTTCATAGCTTAGCCAAAATATAAAATACAATAGGGGAAATCTATTCAGCATTTGATTTGTGCTATCTTCTTCAATAAGCTTGTATTCCTACAGGGCCTAGCCCTGTAAGGTACTGAGCACTATCAACTTCCATTGACTTCAAAGGCAGCTGAGAGCATTCAACACCTGTCAGAGGCACAGAGACTATCTGGCAGGATAATGCCCTTTGAGCACAGTTCTGTCAGCAGCAACTTACTCCATGAGCAATATCATGGGTTTAATTGGAACTACTCACAGAGTAAGGTATTACTCAGGGTGAGTAATAGTGGAAGAATTGGGCACTTATAAAACAAAATGAATTGGTTCTAGCAAAAATCTATATACAAATTACAATTAAACAGTTACAAAAATTCCCGAGCAAATTAAGTTACAAAATCAAATATTTTACAAATATCCTCAGCAGTATCCAGAGTTGTGTACCAGCGGCAGAGATTATAACGCTGGTTTGAAAAGTTCACAATATTGTATCTAAAACTGCTCCAAACTTCGCTTCTAAACAAAATATATTTTTACATTACTTTAGCATTTGCTTTTTACACTACTTTTCAAGATACTAAATTCAGTCAGAACGTGTCCCTCTTTTCAACCAAGTATTTGCAACTGTGTTCTACAGCTTTGAGATGAGACTAACATTTGGTTTTACAGATAGCATAGTTTAAATCAATATCAATCATAAAATAATTATATCTTTATACACCTCCACAAATAATCAGAATAATGACATTTTACCTAAAAAGATTAGGGTACCTGTAGATTCAGAGGAGACATAACTCACTATGTGAGTATCCTGAGGGCAATCCTGTTCTCCACCAAGCCAGAAAGGAGGGAATGAACAAGAGAATTCATTTTAGAGAACTATGATTTAATCTATGCCCTATAAATCTAGGGTTTAACAGGATACAAGACCCAAAGCTCAACTACTTAATATTTCTGTATGCAAAGTAAACATAGCTGAGAATCTTAAGTATGAATGTTTGTGTACCATTAACTCAGTATATGAAAGAGCAATACAGATAATTAGAGAATGGAAATCTGTAGCATCATTTAAATATAGCTTTTTTTCTCTCAAACACGAGAAAGCCCTGTTGTAATAACTGGATCTACAAATGTACCCTGATTGTGAGCTCAACTGTAAAAAGTGTGTAAAAGCTTATAAAATGTCATAATAACCTATAGTAACAAATGTTGATGGGAAAAGTATGAAAGAGACAAAAATCTATATTAGTCTAAACAAAAAGGGGACTATGTTAAAATCATGCTTGGTAACAACAGAATATGTGGAACCCACTAAAATTAACAAAGCATAGTTGGTGTATCAGATATTAGGCCTAATTGATGGACTAAGGGATGGGCTATTCCATTCACCATTCTCCTTTTGGGTCCTTAAAGAAACAAACTTGGCGGGAAAATATGAGAAGAACAAAGTGAGGCTAGTAGAGCAAGTCTCATCATCATGGCTGCCATCCCCACCATTTTCTGGGATCCTAGACCTTCTTTGTCCTAATTCTGTGGGATATGCTGACTAGACTGGGCCAGAGAGAGGGATCCAGATGACTCAAATGAATCTCTGCACATCAGAGAATTCTGGTTGATCATCTGAGCAGACATTAAACAGCAAGGATGATAGCACTGAACCATGGGGCAATCCATTCCACTAAGTACACCTTTGACTTTTCTGACCATCCATCTTAACGAAGAAACAAAATAAATTTAAACATCTGTGTAAGTGCTTGCAAGATCAGAGCTAAAGCTCAATTCTGCAGAGACTTGTACAGGTGTTTAAACTTTATGCACCATACGTGCAGTTCAGCTGCTCACAGTGAGTAAAGTTAAGCGCATGTGTAAATCTTTCCTGGATCAAGACCCAAGCCTTTATGCTGATTTCTTGTTCTATTCGTGGTGCAGTTTCAATACTGACCTTAATTTTAAAGCCCTGAATGATATGATACCCAGACTTATCTCTTCACTGAAGATCAGTTGGGAGTATTTTGCTGTCACTTTTTGTGGTTAAACACTTTGGGGCTGATGGCAGAAGCTGCTCACTGGAGGAGGTCTCTCTGTGGAATTTGCTTGCGTGGGTGGTCAATTAGATTTGAAGCTTAGCCAGCCTCAGAGGATGGAAATAAAATATTTTCATTTAGCTTATGTCCAATTTGTAGGTGTCGTTTTTTCCTCATTTTTATTTTGCTTAATTTTATTCCTTAAATAAGAACAGCAATATCTAATCTAGGTTATTTTTTCATAATTTATTTACAGCAGTGAGGTTGCATGGGGTGTAAAAAAAGAGTAGAATTTCAACCTCTAACATTTGTCTCGTAAATAAGTGTCTCACTGCTAAAGCTGATGCCCTTAAAAATCAATTTAAAAAAACCCAAACCTTATTTCTTCTGCAGGAAATCTTTTTTATACCACTGATTCTCAAAAATTCTTAAAAGCAGTAATATCAAAATACAGCATTCAGACAAATCTGACACCTTTATAGTAACAGTAAGTGTTAGCAAAAGGGGGACACTCCCCTTTTCAGTGCCTCCATGTGTTCGGGTGTAGTGCTGCAGTCCTTTTCCTGCTCCTAGTACCCCCTGTAGGTTGTAAACCACACTGGACAGGTCCATAGTGGCTTGGCCTCTGACCACTTCACACAGTCAAAATGAACCTCTTCCTGGGTAGCAAACAGTCAAAAAAATAGACAGTTTTTCTGTCCCTTCCTGGGTCTTGAGCCCCAGCTCTGGGCCCTTCGTTTGGGCTTCCAAACAAGCTCTGTCCCCTTCTTGGGGCTTAGGTGAGGCATGCCCCCTCTGCTCTTAGGTTTACACCACTTTGCCAGTTGGGGAACCCAGGCCCACCCACCCAGGCTCCAACCCAGAGACCATATTACCAGCAGCAGCATACTGCTCAATTTAATTCAATGCTACTACTTCCCTGGGCTTCTTCCCATCTGACCTCTTTATCTTCACCCTCAGCTAAGGGCCAAAGTTCTCAGATCCCTCTCTCTCTGCAAACCCAGCTATGCAAGTGTAGCCAGAGATAAACCCTGGCTTAGGGTGACCAGATGTCCTGATTTTATAGGGACAGTCCCGATTTTTGGGTCTTTTTCTTATATAGGCTCCTATTACCCCCCACCCCATCCCGATTTTTCACATTTGCTGTCTGGTCACCCTACTCTGGCTAATCCTCAGGCTCCTGTAAATAGATTTCTTTCTTTCTTTCTTTCTTTCTTTCCAGTACCCAGCACACCCTCTACACTGGGGATTGTGAGGAGGACCAGTATAGAGCCATTACACTAGCTCTCCTCCATCCAGTGAGCCTGTCCATTTTTTGATCCCTTACACCACTGTGGTGTTCAGACACTCAACATAAAATGTTTCACATCCTTGCTCCTCATATTATTTGTTCTTTAATAGTAAATTTCCAAACATTATTTTCTGCTCACATTTTTCTCTCTAGTTTTGCTTCTCTCTCTTCCCATTTATTTCATGTATTTTGACACAATCCAAGAAAACAACAGATGGCAACTTCATTCAAGTGGGTGTTATCCACAAGGGACAGAATTGAGCTCTTGTATTCCAATAACATCCTGTCTTTCATGTTAAATGTTTCAGAGGCACCAATTATGACTCTCTTGTATGTCTCCCAGTAAAAGGACCTGCTCCAAAACCCACTGAAGTCAATGAAAAGATCAGTCCCTAACTGAACAAAATTTGGGGAAAAGGAGAGAAATACGCCTCAAAATCAAACTCAAGCTTAGAAGATTTGGCTCCGGTGTTTCTTATGCACAATGCATTCTAGGGTGTAATTATAAGAGACAATTTCTAGATACATTGAAAATACAGTCCATAAAACCAGCAAAACAAACTGAAAATGCTGTGAGAAAAATGGAGGAGTGGGAAGTTAGGCTCTCCTACAAAATGTGGTTGGCAGAATTAAAAAACTGGCAAAAGTTGTTCTAGAATGCAGGAAAGAGCAGTTAGTTACACCAGCAATCTTGCTGAGTCCTGCCACCTACTTTTACTTGTTCCATTATATAGGAGCCTCAGCTGCCAATAAGGCCTAGAAGCTGGGGGATAGGTGCTGTAGAAATGCTTATAAATAGACAGGTTGGTCTCTCGCCACCTAGCAGGGCAGGAGGCCACCCATCCATCCTCTGAATATATTACCTGGCCAGGAAAAAGGGGAAAGGACTGCCTGTCCATCACTACAAAAGACCATCTCACTGTGATGGAAGAGTGGGCTACATATACCTTGGGGCAAATGTGGTAACAGGCCATGGAACTGTTAAGGAGGAATATGATCAACAAAGTGCAAAAGTTTACCTCAGGAGATGGATGAAGGTTTTAGCTTTTTTTTTTATTTGCTTGAACTGTTTAGCCTACGTCTGACTCTGCTGCGTAGAACACTACATTTAATCTGATTAATACCTGCTGGTTAGCTAAGGAGCACACCCCACTACAAATCATGCCAAAACACAGAAGAACATTGATTGGGTGGGTCTGAAGGTTGATGGGCTTATTGCTAAAGCATGGGGGAAGCACAGTCCCGTGGCGAAGGCACTGGCTAGAACTCTGATCTGTGCTGAAGCCACCAGGCATCAAAAGATATGTGCAGCTAAGTATCATCAGTAAAAAAGTGGTAGTGAGGTGAGAGTACCCCCTCAGCAAATAAAGCACTTGAAACAAAATCTCTTCTATATTTAGACAAGCCAGAAACAGGTCTTTGAAAAACCATGGCCTGGTCAATCTTGTATAAAGTGAAATAAAAGATTGCTAAACAGCTGTTTGGAATTCCATATAGGCATAAAACAATCTGCAATTCTTCTATAAATAAAATGTTTTGCACTACACTTTTCTCTTGATAGTAAACTATTTACTACACTGGGAGCTGAAATGATGGCTCTTTCCCATGAACTTCTTAATAATCACAAACTATTCCAGGGCTGAGGAACAGTTTTTTTAAATATTTTTTTAATAGGAGCTGAATTATTTCTGCCTGAACTAATATATTTAGCAAGAAACTTGATATAATGAAATGTATCTCTCTTTTCTAATAGTGATAAGCAGGTAAGATGATAAGCAAACTATAGTAGTAAATAAATCAGTATTTTTGCTGTTAAGGTTTGCTCTGGCTAGAAACTGATCTCCATGCACCCTCCTGTGTCTTTTTTCCTCATTCTTTGTGATCCTGATATAAGCATGGTCTGCTGAATTCTTCCCTGACAGCCAGGGCCGGCTCCAGACACCAGCTTGGCAAGCAGGTGCTTGGGGCGGCCACTCCGGAGAGGGGCGGCAGGTCCAGCTATTCGGCGGCAATTCGGCAGACGGTCCCTCACTCCCGCTTGGAGCGAAGGACCTTTCGCCGAATTGCCGCTGCAGATCGCGATCGTGGCTTTTTTTTTTTTTTTT
>NW_020664368.1:4309277-4315374 GCF_002925995.2 Terrapene triunguis
TTTTTTTTTTTTTTTTTTGGCTGCTTGGGGCGGCCAAAACCCTGGAGCCGGCCCTGCTGACAGCTAGCTGGGAGGGGGAGAGACTTCAAGAGTAAACTGTATTAACATGAACACACATACTGTGCTTAGATATCCAGCAGATAGAGCGGTGTGTTGCTCCAAAGTGATCAGCTTTAGATGGTGCTGGATTACAAATCACCTTAGTACTGAATGCACAGGTAGTGAAATGCTGTTACCAGTGTTGGCATTATTGTGAATAAAGGGCAGCAGAACTGTGCTTAACCTGTCCCAAATGAGGGGGTCACCCTCAGCTGAAAGAACCTCGTTAAACCAGGGGCTTGAATACCAGAGCCCTGTGGAAGTAAAAGGAGTGGGGACAGATATCCCAGCCAGGAGATGTGTGGCCCCTCCGCAAGGGTCCTGCCCCAGACTAGTTTAACCTGTTCCTCCCCACTGTTCAAAGAAAGAGCTAAATAGGCTTCATTAGGAGCCTTTTTGTTATTTTAAAATGCTCAGTCAGAGCTGAAATCAGTTGTAGTGGGGTAGTGTTTCTGCCCTGCCATGCTAAAAGCTGACAATTACTAGGAGACTGATGTGCAGAGGTCACAGCAGAGAGGCAGGGAGCAGCAGAAGGTGATTGAGAGCTGGCTGGCAAGGCAGTGATCAGAACGAGCAGCTGGCAAGGCAGCAAGGAACTGTGGCTGGCAGGACAGCCAGCGGAGAGATGCAGCGGCTGGCAGGACAGCCAGCGGAGAGGAGCAGCGGCTCGCAGGACAGCCAGCAGAGAGATGCAGCGGCTGGCAGGACGGCCAGTGGAGAGACGCAGCGGCTGGCAGGACGGCCAGCGGAGAGACGCAGCGGCTGGCAGGACGGCCAGCGGAGAGGAGCAGCGGCTGGCAGGACAGCCAGCGGAGAGGAGCAGCGGCTGGCAGGACAGCCAGCAGAGAGACGCAGCAGCTGGCAGGACGGCCAGCGGAGAGGAGCAGCGGCTGGTGGGGCGGCTAAGTGACGAGGAGCAGCGGCTGGCGGGGCGGCCAGCCAAAGCAAGTGCTCAGATGCTGGAACAAGCAAGGTGCCTTCTTCCCTGGGTGTGAGGTGAACTCACACAGATGTGCCTCTGAACCCTGGGGTCCTCTCTGACCATGGATGACCACTGTGAGTTGGGTATGGTGAGGGAGCAGAGAGGGGCACAGAAAAGGAACTGTTGGTTGTAGGACTCAAGAACATGAAGAGGAAGACACTGCCCCGCACACTCTGGGGTGGGTGTCCTGCTCACAGTTCTATGATTATGAATCCTGCTTGTGGCATTTTCCCTAATTAATGTCGGGTGACTTCCCTCCTTTCATTAAAAGTTTCTTTTCTACACTCAGACTCTGTGCTTGCGAGTGGGGATATTGCCTCTCAGAGGCATCCAAGGGTGGTGTGTAATTTTCCCAGGTTACTGGGTGGGAGCTCGAGCCGGTTCTGTGTTGTGTCAATGGAAAGGAAGCCCTAGATATTTAACCCAGCCCTGGTTGCTGCTGTCTCCACTTGGCAGAAGGGTTACACGAATGCAGCCATTTACACTTTGGCGCTCTCCTTCTTAGATTGTCTGTGACAGAGTGAACCCCTGCTGGAGGCCTTGCCGTCCTATTACACCTTGCCCGGGGAGAGGAGCAGTGAATTTGGGTCCACCAGGCCTGCCTAGAAAGGCTGCACAAAAGTAGCCAATCAGAGCCCAGCAGGCTTAGCTAAAATGAGCTGCAGGGCCGTAGCAGCTCATTTCCTGGCTGGAAATAAGAGGGGTGAAGATGGGTGCACCTATCTGTCCAAATGTACTCCAAGCACTGTATGTATTGGACCTGGGAGAGAGAACCTGAGATTCTGAACCCTAAGTGTTAAGGGGACTGTTGGCCACTTACTAAAACTTAGTGGGGGGGACTTTTGGTTGGCTAGCTCCCAGTACCAAAAGAAAGGGGATGACTCGATGGGAAATCAGGACCCTGAGACTGACAGTTCCCAGGGACAATGGGGAGAGGCTAATGATTCAGGTCAGCCTGATTGACAGGGTGGGCAGGCTAATGAGGGAGTCAGGAGGTCAGGGGGTTCCATCCTCCGTAGGAGCTGGAACTGCCTGGGCCAGAGTGGGGCTGAGCTGAACTGAGCTGGGGAGCAGAGCTGCACCAGTTAGAGAGAACCAGAGAAGAATCCCAGGGAACAGGTCAGTGCTGGGAGCAGAGCCACAGAAGCAGCCCAGAGAGACCTGTGCTGGGAGGAGAGCTGCAGCAACCAGAACCAGAGGGGCCAGAAAAGCAGCCCAGAGCAGCAGCAGTGTTGGGACTGGAGCTGGAGCAGTCCGGAGCCAGGTGTGGTGAGTCACTTTGGAGAGTGAGGGGGGACTCTGAGCAGCGGGCCCAGCTCAGGGAGATGCCCCCAGCCTTGCAGGCCAGACTTGGAGGGGTATCATAATCCTGATGCTGAGAAGAAGGGTCTTGCCACCTAGCGCCTAAAGGCGTGGCCACTGCCAGAGCAAGTGTCTGACTCGCAGCATCCCAGCAAAACAGCCAGGGCCTGGGCAGGAGGCCTGGGACGTGTGAGGAACAGACTGTGCACTTCCCTTACATCCCAGAGACTGCTGTTTGCGATGTCCCCGTGCCACAGAGCAGGGTTATGTGTTTTCCTTTAACCTTTCCCATTTTTCCTTATTTATCTTAAACTGATTGCTGTTTAATCAATTGTATTTGCTTGAACTATATGTAATGATCAGTGGGTCAGGGAAGCATCCAGAGCAGAGCAAACACCCTGGAGTGGGGACACCCTAGCTCCTGTTCTACAACAAGGGTGGGGATTGAGCCCCCCATGAATCCTGGGCCCAGCCTTGTTTGGGTTATGAGGACTCTGCCAAACAGGAAAGTTGAAGGGGAGCTCTCAAGGTCAGTCAGGCCTCTGGGTAAAGGAAGTGGGAGCGAGGACTCAGATCCTTTTGCTAGCCCATTTCACCAGGGTAATTTATAAGCCAGAAACATTCCCCACAATAGCGGGACCATTCCCCCACTTACATAAGGTAACAGGTAAAGGGATCAGGTGAGAAGAGGCCCAGGGAACACAGCAGCAACTAACTGAAGGGAGCTGTATGTGACTGCTGTTTATATGGTCCCTGGATTGGAACCCAGAGTAGTGGGTGGGTCTGGGTTCCCCCATGGGCTGCTAGTAAACTGGCCTAAGCCCTGAGAAGGGGACAAGGCTCCTTTAGAAGCCCAAGCAAAGGGCTGGATTTATAGGGCCCAGAGATGGGGCTGGTGACCCTGGTGAGGGCAGACAGTCTGGTGAACTCTTTGCTACCCCAGAAGGGGTTCATTTTTGACTGTCTGACTTGGCTGGAGGGCTGAGCCACTGAAGACTTACCTAGTGAGATTGGCAACCTGAGGTGTGTGTGCCAGGAATGGAAAAAGATTGCAATACCACACTCAACTGCCAGGAGGTGAGCAGCCCTGTGACACTGCTGCTATAGCTATACAGTCATAAAACACTGGCTAAATGTGTTTTGTCTGCCACTTGGTTGGACAGAAGATAAGAGTGTACTTCTCCTAATAGCTGATACAATTATTCTATTAACTCAAGTGGTAGAGCCCTGTTCTCTGCTAGTAAAGGTCCTAGGTTCAATTGTCACTTGACAACTTGTATCAGGAGTCATTAAACACGCATCTCTGATTCATTGCTAAACAAATCTGTGGTTTTGTATCAGTTTATTTCAGTTACATGTCTAAAACATATTCATTTGGGTAAAGGAGTATACCCAGGCATGACTCTGTCCTTATTTCCCATTTTAATTCATGCTTCCCGTTTGTCTCCACTGTCTGTAATAAGAGAAAAATCATTTACCCTGAACTTTCCTACCCATGCTTCAAGTTCAACTCTAATGAAAACCTCATTCATGGTTACATTTTTATTTTATTGCCTCTTTGACAGTGTCAAGGGTTAGCACTCTGACCACTATTAATACTGATTAGGTTCCCCTGGAGAAGGCCTAATTGGACAGGTGTATCCGATTACCTGGACAGATGGGGGCTAATGAGTCAATAAGCCAATCAGCCCATTAACAGGAAAGCTGTATAAAAGCTGAGTAGAGACACCTCACTCTTCTCCTTTTGGTGAAGGGGTTAGAAAACTGAGATACAGTGTAAAGGTGTGGAAATACTAATGTGCATCAGTGGAGGGATTAAAACACTGAATAAACTAGATGGCAGCGTTCACAGGCAAGAAGGCCTCAGAGCACTCTGTCTGTGGAAGAAGTGGGGGTGTGGCATGATGCCCCAACACAGCCCCAAGTTTCAACTGTCCAGATTCCAGTGTGTGCAGAACGTTCCTGATGCTCCTTTTCACGCTACCCTATTTCCAAACATCTCTTCTGTCTCCCTGTTCAGTGCAGAAACTGGATCAAAATGGATGACTCTGTGCCAGTTCTATAAAGCAGACATCAAGGTGATCCAGGAAGATAGTTAGAAACTCTGGTGGAACAAAGCAGACTTTAAGCTGTCCCTAAGGGGTATTTCTGAGTGGCCAGAGCTGGCAGAGAGCTTATGCACTCCTATGTGAGTGGGATTTTGGGGGCCTAGGCCTATCTGAGTACCTGAAGGAAAAGAGACAATACAGTTCACTCTGGTTTTAGTGTTCTAATCTAATTTGGAGGAGGATATAAATTTGATGATAAAAGGCTTGGGAATTCTTTCCAGCACACTATTTGTATTGTTGTAGTGCTTAAGGGCCACAGTCATGGTTCAGGGCCCCACTGTACTAGGCATTGTACAAACCATAACAAAAAGCAGCTCACAATCTAAGTTCAGTACACGCAACAGGTGAATAGAACAAACAGAGAGTACAAGGAAACAATGAGACAATACTAGGCAGCCTGATAAGTAGTGGTCAAAGAATACCAGCTGCCTAACTATGATTAAGTTTTTCTTTTTTCTTTTCTTTTTTTTTGGTAGTCATCATGGCAGAGGAGAGTTTAAAGGTATACAAAGTGGATTTGAAGGAGGACAATGATTTGGTCATTGTTTACAGGTATCTCTTGCCATGTATAAGAGGCACACCTCCTATTTCTGTGAATGCGTTCAAATTCCCCCCCTATTTCTCTTTCCTTTATTGCTAATGTCGGATGGACACCATCATCCTATTTGGTCATGATACAGATTTTTGGGATAGTTAAATAATTAGATGCACAACTAAACTAGGAATCAGATCTATACGGCTGAGCATACAACATTTGCCTGTGGGGTGACAGCAGGGCCATTTGTTCCCTGTTCAGCTAGCCGCCACCCTCTCCTTATTTCAAAAGCCTCCTAAAAGCCCTCTTTTCCACATGGCTCAAAACGAGTTAACATTAAATAAATAATCAATACATGTATTGGAACTAGGAGATGCACACACCAAAACTAAGTAACTGATCTTATCACTGTAATTCTTTTCCTCCCTGACACTTCCTCTGTGTGTTATGCATTCATTGTGTCACATGGCCCAATCCCACTAACACGCACAAGAGTAACTTCACTCATTTGAGTACTCCTATGGATATCAAGGGGTCAGTTAGTAGTGCGTGAACATGCACAGTCAAGCTCTTAGACTTCTGAGGGCAAAAGCCTGTGCTATTTGCTTTGTAATGCTCTTAGTACATTTTAAGTGCTGTATAAATAACAGTCAGACCTTTAATTCTACCATCACCCGAAGCCAATGTCAGAGATGGAGAAAGGAATTGTAAAGGGAAAGAATAACATCCCAGGTATAGATGAAAGCTCTGTAATCCCACTTAGGCTATCTTAAGGAACATTAATCGGTTTAACGTATTAAGACAGTGAAAGCAATCCCCTTGGTCAGGATAGTGAGAGAACACCTAAGACAGTGTGCTGGGTCACTCCCTGTAGTAAGAACAAAAATAAATAAATATCTTTTTCAATTTTACAAATATATTCAGATCAATTCGGGGAGGTGTGACGGGGTATACCAGACCCTTTGAGGCCCTCTGGAAGGCCCTGCAGTCCTGCCACACCCTGTCCCAGACAGGAGCAGAAGAGAAGTCCTCCAAGCAGCCTAGAGTGGTTGTGGGGAAGCAGCCAATGAG
>NW_020664368.1:4315474-4336016 GCF_002925995.2 Terrapene triunguis
CTCCCCCCGGCGGCCAGAGCGCCGGGGGCAGGGCGGCGAGAGGGCGGCGAGCCCCGGCTGGGGCTCGGCTCTCCCCCCGGCGGCCGGGGGGAGGGCGCGGGGGGGGGGAGGGCAGCCAGAGTGCCGGGGGGAGGGCGGCGAGCCCGGCTGTGGCCCCGCTCTCCCCGGCGGCCGGAGCGCCGCGCCGCCCCCCCTCCAGGTGCCGCCCCAAGCACCAGCTTGGGTGCCTGGTGCCGGCCCTGGCGGCGGCATCATCATCATGAGAAGGATCTTCACGCTGACTGCTGGGAGTCAACCAGAACAAGGCCCTGAGATAAGGGTGAAGAATGTGTTGAGGCTGTGGGGAAATGGCCCAGGGAAGTGTAGAAGCGATGCAGTTTAGTTAAAGGGATGTGGCAGATGGCTGCTATCTACAAGGTCCCTGGGCTGGGACCTGGAGTAGTAGATAGGGCTGGGTTCCCCTCCCCTTCTCCATATTAACCACTGGGGAAGTTGCCTGGACCTTGATGCACCCCAAAAGGGGAACTGAATTCTTTTAGTGGCCCAGTTGAGGAGCTAGGGCCAGAAAGGCCCAGATAGTGAGGACATTGCCTCCAGGGGGGAAACTCTGCAGTAGGGCTTGATACCGGGGCTGAGACCATTGATAGACTGCGGGACTACTTAAGGACCTAAGCCCAAGGAGGGCTACAGGGAGAGAAAGTGCAGGCACACACACTCTGCTAAGAGGGTGCTCACCAGATGTGAGTGCCAACCTGTTACAGGAAGGAATCTTGATTTGAGAAATCTGTAAATGTCATGGATATTCAAAGCCAATTCTGGTTTAAATGTTCAAAAAACAGAACAAAACAAGCAATCCAACCCTGAATGTAAAACAATCTGTGCTAACCCTTCTATGTGCTGCCTTAATCAAACTTCCTTTGCAATGGAAACTTGCACATTGTTTCACTTGTCATAAAATTGACTCTTCCTTGATGGATTATCTGATTAAAATTATATAGTGAGCTACTGTACATTGTAGAAAAAGGGTGAAAGGAACCTGCATGTTCGAAGATCCTGAACTTCAGACTAAACCAAAAAAGTGTTGTTGTTTTTTATTTATTTAAACATTCCATGCACCTTCTTTTAGAAGCTGCCCTCAGTTAGTTACAGTAATATTACTAACTTTCAGTTTACATTGTTTCACCTGAACATAACGAAGCAGAAAAAATAAGTACAGAAATAATCCAAATGAGTACGGTTTGTCTTTGCTTAGTTAGTGAATGAGAGTGCTGTATTAATCAAAATATTGAGGGAATTTTGATCAACTCAGTTTCCCCTGAGGTGCTGTATTAAATACTCTTTATCCAGAAAGAGTGCAGATTGTACTTGGCTCCAGTGATGGACTTTACAAGAGCTGAATTTCAAATATGTTCAAGGTCTCTCTTTAGAAGCAAATCCTGGGATGTCCTCATAGGGTTTCCCCCCCCCCCCCATTTTTCAAAGATAATTAATTCATAGTCTGTTTTGTAAATGCAGGATTAATTAATTTTCAGTTTAAATTCCTGGAAAAAATACACCCCCCACTTCAAATGGCCCTGCTCTTGTTAATTTATATTCAGTGCAAAAGAATACATTAATACAACATTGTTTGGGATTTCAAACACCAGGAAATTCAGAGCAAATTTAACTCCACCCTTTTGTGCATGCCTGCTATAAGAAGATTTTTACATTCCAAGTTCATGTAAATATGTCATATAGACTGTAAAGGCTCTTCCTGCAGGTGACAGAGCAAGAGGCACAAGTTTTTTTTTTTTATTTTATTTGGAGTGACAGGGTTGAGGGGTTAAGCAGCGGAGTATGAACTCTTCTGCTTTGTAATGCTGACCAGGAACACATGCTAAAGGGGTTCTCATCAGCTACTCCCTAAAGCAGGGGTCGGCAACCTTTCAGAAGTGGTGTGCCGAGTCTTCATTTATTCACTCTAATTTATGGTTTCAGGTGCCAGTCATACATTTTAACGTTTTTAGAAGGTCTCTTTCTATAAGTCTATAATATATAACTAAACTATTGTTGTTTGTAAAATAAATAAGTTTTTTAAAATGTTTAAGAAGCTTCATTTAAAAAAAAACTAAAATGCAGAGCCCTCCGGACCAGTGGCCAGGACCCGGGCAGTGTGACTGCCACTGAAAAACAGCTTGCGTGCCGCCTTTGGCATGCGTGCCGCAGGTTGCCTACCCCTGCCCTAAAGCAAGGACTTTGGATATTACATTGCCTAAATGGAAGTTGGGTGTTCACCTAACCCTCCATCCTGGGCTAATTTTTTTTTACCATGTGTCACCAGCAGCACTACCCTGTGGCCAGCTAGGAGGGCTGACAATTTTTAATGAAATTAATGCCTGTAGAGAGGCAAGCGTTCAGGAATAATACAATACATATTCTCTTCCTCTGGGTTTGTGTAACCTCCATATTGCTCTCAGGCCTACTGGCCTATGTTGCAAATTCTAAGGCTAAACCAAAACTAAGTTTTGTACATTGCTCTTCTATATTAGCTCCTCCACTACCTTTTTAAATGTTAAATTACCTTTGTGACACTTCATCCTGTATCAATGGGATCAGGATTAAGCCCATATTCAAAAACCACCATATTCACTGAATACATTTTATTGAAGCATCTTTCCAATCTGCATCTGTTCTCAATGACTAATAGCTTTTCTTGTGACTTTTATTCTATCTTAAGCAACTTGCACATTATGAAAGCAGTTAAATCCCTTTCCTCACCTGCCGCAAGTACAGTAGTTTAATCTTTTGTTAACTGCAGCACAGCTGTTACACTAACAGCTTTACAGGCAACTTTGTGGCTGCCTTGTCAGCTTGTTAGTCACTTAACTGGGCAAAGAACCCAAATATTAGTATCACACAAATGTTGTGGCAAGAAGCTTAAAAAAACAAGACTGCTGCTAAACCATATCTCAGAGCTCAGTAGCAAAATTTAAGATGGTATTCAATGAGCATAATGATGGAATCAAATGTATATAAGAGATCACTGACACACTATATTAAAGTAACTAGACTCAAATCTAAAAATGTCCAAAAAACATGAAGAAAGGAAAGAAGCCAACGGAATTATATAATTCATCTCTAAAATAATTCTATTGTATGAAATGTGTATTCAAGAATCACGAAACACCCACTTAAACAAATGCTTAAACTTTATAATAAGCAAATTAAAGGTTTACAAGGACTGTGATCCAGCTCCCACTGAAGTTAATGGAAATCTTACCACTTTGCCACTGAAAGCAGTGGGAGCAAGACTAGGCCTCAGAACCACTAAGATCTGGTAGCAAACTTCAAGACATCTCACTTAATCTGCTAGGAAGCATTTCTCAAGATGTTGTTCTGTACAGCTGTACCCAGACTAAATTTATATACAATAAACTACATTAAAATAGCATTAAAGTTGCAAGTCAAGCACTCAAAAGTTAGTAAATGCCACAATTAAGGTTGTCCATTCAACCCCTTGTGCCTATGCATTATAATGGCCTTTCATTACATGATCACATACTCTTCTTTCCCCTCCCCCAGTTCCTAACTCTGATTTAATGCACAGGATGGGCGGTATTCACTTCAGTGCACAGCCATATGCCCTATTTACTGCACACTAGTCAAACCCCGCTGAATTGTTAGTTTCCTCAGGGACTTTTCTATGGTGCTCAACACGACAGAATCTGAGTGCTTCAAAAACCTTATTTTTATTTTATTTTCACAGCAACCCTGTGAGGGAAAGCAGTAAAATTATTCCCATTTTACAGCTGGAGAACTAACAAAAATTAATGTCAAATGTAACCTAATTTTGGATGCCCAATGTGAGATGCTGAGGACTTGATTTTTTTCAGCATACTTACTATTTTATAGCACTCTGTGTTCAAAGCACAGCTCTCGTTGCCTTCAGGTGCAGAAGTAGTGAGCGCACTCTGCTGCAACTCAAACCCTATGGTATCAAGTCAGGCACCCAGAAAATGAGGAATACTCAATTAGTGGCCACCTGGAAAAAGGTCGATGGAAATGACTTGCCCAGCAGCCCACAGGAAGAGGCAGTGATAGATGCCTCCCAGGAAAACTGGATTCTGACTGCCTAAAGCACAAGTCCCTCCTTTCTCTCCCTGAAATCTGCTGCCTCATTCACTATCCACCTGCCATCCCTTGCAACAAATGAGGCAGGAGTCCTACAGCCTCATTAATTACAAAGCCCTGATTCATTCCTTGAGCATGGTCCATCCTATGCACTGAATGAGGCATGGCTCCTTTGTAAAAGCAGTGAGTGATTGTGTAATTAAACTGTCATAATAGATATGACAAAGGGTGCCAAATTAAGAATACGCAGGAAAACTTAATTCTGGGATTTCCTAGATTTTGCAACCTTAACATTTTCATCTAGCGTTTTATATGTAGTTTCTGAAATTCAAAACAAACAAGGTGGAAAAAAACAAATTCCATGATGTTGAATCATGTTGACTCCCACCTGGTTCATCACTGGAGTTAGAATCTTTAGATCAACATCACAGTCCTCTGCCACTTGAACTAATAGAGTAAGTGATAGCAGTAGTAGGTTGTCATCCTCTCTGTGGACAAGTCACTAGAGTGAGCTGAGGCACCCTCTTTGCCAGTAGGTTTCACAGCTATTTGATGACAGCAGAGGACTGTTGAGACTCGGGAATCCTTAGTTCTGTTCCAGGTTCTGAGGGGAGTGTATTCTAGTGGTTACAGACACTTCTGCTTCTGTCCCCCCACACCTGTCCTTGCTTTGTTTCCTTAATCCCCCAGGCCTCTACATCCCAGAGCCCCACTACCTTGGATCCACATCCTTGTTTCTAACCCCATTCCCTCTTGGACCTTTGTCCCAGTACCTCACCCCCAAGTCAATTCCTCACCCCTCTGCATTCCGCTCAGCCTGCTTGCTTCCTCCTCCTTAGTGCCTGGGCACCAGCAGAACACAAGAGACAGTCTCCCTTCTCTGTTACTGTGCCAGCTGCCACAGTGGCCCCTGGCCGCTAGGAGGAGCAACTGCAGGGAAAATCTTGCTCAGCCCCTGCAGTCCTGGACTGGAGTATGCGAAGACTTGGAAGGATTAGATTTTTAACAGTAAATGTCGGTAAACATCTATTTCACCATATACACCAACAGATAAAGTATTTCCATAGAAAATTATCAAAATTTACAGGTAGGCAAAACAATATAAATGCAGCTTAAGACCTTTAGTTTAGGCATATTTACTTTGTATTTTGACATGTGACAACATGTTTGTTATAAAACTTTAACTCTTTGAATCTCAGCACCTGTCATTAAATAATTGTCTGACTGCCCAACAATTTCACACAACTGAAAATTTAAATCAATAAAAATAAAATGCTTAAACTCTATAATTTTGCTGTAAAAATTTAAATTGATAAATGTTTATTTTTAAGTGATAAAAATAAAAAATTCTGCCAAGCCTAAGTATGCTCAATTTTTAATGGCAAAAAAGCAGATTAACACAGAGTTATGGTTGCTTGGTGGTATGTCATCCCCTTGCAGAACGCTAAGTTGAGCAAAACTCAAATTTCTGAAAACCAGGAAATGAACAATTAAGGTTGCCCGTGTAACCTTAACTCTTTCAGCAATTCCCCACAAGGTAAGTCCCATTTACACACATACCTTTTCTCTGCTATCCCCACAGTTGCTGAAATGTACAAGCTCTTTACTTCCTAAAGTCCATTCACTCTCATCCACAGGATTCCATCTAACACTACAATTGTACATTTCTTAAATTCCATTCTCGATTTGGGACTCTTAAAGATTTAGTGGGTCCAATGCACTATGTTGGGTAAAACTTGCCAGAGTGAGACCATTTTGACCTGTTTCACATCAATAGTTTAAGCTCTAGCTCTGAGCAAAAAACAAAACCCCAATTAATCAAAGCTAGAAACTTTTTGAAAAATGGCTCTCTTTTCAGGGCTTTTATCTCTACAACCCCTACATCAAATGACCCCAAATGGGTTATGGGTCACTAACCCTATGTTATTTCTGCCTGAAGCACACCAAATTTCAAAAGAATACAACTAATCATGTTGACTTTAAAGGTTGACCTTTAAGTCCTCTAAACAGAAGTTGTGATGCAACCTTAACTACAGTGGCACTGCTATGCTACTGTAATACAGACAATTGTTAGAGGATTTAACTACCAAAAACTCTAACAAATCTCTATTGACCACATGAAAAGTATGATTTTCAGAGGCTCATAACTCAGTCAAATTTAAGCAGACTTTCACAAGGGTAGCAAAAAACACTCTTGCCATTAAGATAAATCCTCTGCCAAATTCCAAATCCTTGCTCAAAAGCATGGAGGCACTAGAAATTATTAATGTTCAGTGATCTCTAATGGTCCCATGTATTGGTGATGTAACTTGGCCACAGGACAAGAGATTTTTGAATTGATCTCCAGATCTTGTCCCCAGTAGCTAGTTTAGGTGTGGCTTGATGGCCTTTATCTGAATACTTCTTGTAGAGCTTTTTAGCTGCTTATAGGTGTTCTATGAGCTCTTGTACATAATGCAGATGGGTGACCAGGTCCACTGCTGGAGTGACCGAGGAGCTCGTAGGCAGCCCTGTGTGGAAGTGAGGGTGGAAACATTGGCATAAAACAGGCTCTGCTGAGAGGAGGCCTGGATCATGTTGCTATAAGCAAATTTGGCATATGGGAGCAAGGAGATCCAGTCATCCTGGTGGTAATTCAGAAGCACTGCAGGTACTGTTGGATAATCTAGTTCACCTGCTCTGACTGTCAGTTGGTCTGTGGATGATATACAGAAGAAGTAAGGCATTCTATACCCAAGAGTTAAAACAGTTCTTGCCAGAAGAAGGAGATAAACTATGAGCCTCAGTCCAACAATGCCCCACAGTAGTAGTCCATAGAGCCGCAACACAGGTTCGTGAAAGAGACCAGTGGCTTCCAGGGTGGCAGGAACCATGATAGAGGGGAATAAAGTGTGCTATCTTGGTCAAGAGATCAACAGTGACCAACACAACTATACATCCACAGGAGCAGAGTAGTTCTATTATGAAATACAGGGACATAGTAGATCAAGGCTAAGAAAGGGTGGGTAGGAGCTGAAGAAGACCGAATGCCCTTTCATGAGAGTTCTTGGTCTTGGAACACACATCCCAGGAGTCAATGTATTTCCTGACATAGGAGTGTATATCTGGCCACCAGAAATTTTGCAAAACCAAGTTCCTGGTTTTAGTTTGGCCAAAATGGCAGCGAGCTGGGAGTCATGACTTAATCCAAGAGCTTTGCGTCTCAGCTGGCCGAATGGAACATAAATGCAGTCTCCATGGTAGAGAATTCCATCCTACAACCAAAACTCTGAACCAATCTGCCTACCCACTCAAGGTCTCGCAGGTCTGATGGCAAAGTGCTTATGAGGCAGCAGGAATTGAATGAGTGACATTAGGTCCCTGTCTGCTGTTCCAAGAGTGAAGTTGGATGGCTAAGGATGGCTGAACGTGGTGGTGTGCATGACTCAGCAAGTTCATCCCTGCAGAACAGGCATCTGCCTTCCTGTTTCTTGCACCTGGGCAGTATGTAACAATTAAATCAAATTGGGTGAAGAAAATAGACCAACGGGTCTGGCACTGGTTTAGGTTTTGGGCTGTACAAAGGTATGCCAGGTTTTTGTGGTCTGTAAGGATCTGAACTGGAAATTGGGCTCCTTCAAGGAGATGATGCCATTCCTCCAAGCCTCCTTGTCTCAGATGTCATAGTTCCACTCACCCAGGCTTAGTTTTCTGGAGTAGAAGGCATAATGGTGGACTTGGTTACAGGGTCGTACTTATTAGGAGAAGACAGTTCCTATAGTGAAGTTTGATGCATTGGCCTCATGACGAAAACCTTGTTAGGGTCAGGATGGACAAGGAGGGGAGCAGTAGTAAAAGTCTTCTTCAGCTGGTTAAAGGCAGATTAGGTCTCTGGACCAGATAAATTGTCTCCCCTTTCAAAGGAGTGCTGTAATGAGAGCTACCAGGTGGGAAAGCCTCTGGATGAAATGCCAATAGAAATTGGCAAAACTCAGTTATGATTTTACCCCATGCATGTCACTTGGAGCAGACCACTAAGAGATGGCAGACACTTTGTGGGGTTCCATAGTTAACCCACCTGGGGATAATATACACCCAAGGAACTTGAACATGCTATGATCAAATTTGAATTTCTCTAATTTACCATAGAGGTGGCTCTGGTTAAGCCTTTCCAGAACAAGGTGTACATGTTGATTATGAAGGACCTGGTTCTCAGAAAAAGTGGTCATCTAGATAGATCACTAGAAACTGGTCCAACATGTCCCTAAATGTGTTGTTGATAAAGTGCTGAAAGGTTGTGGGAGCATTATATAGCCCAAAGGGCATCATTAGGTATCTGAAATGCTTGTCCTGGGTGTGGAATGCCATCTTCCATTTATCCCCTGCCAAGATATGGAATAGGTTGTAGGCCCCACAAAGGTCCAGCTTGGTAAAAATCCTTGTGGAATGAAGTTTCTCAAAGCTTATTAATGAGGCAAAGGGTATCTGTACCAAGCTTGATAGTCCATGCAAGGGCACAGGGAGCCATCCTTCTTAGACACAAAGAAAAGGGGTTCCTGCTGGGGAGCTGGATAGGCAGATTGGATTAATTTCTTTTTCAGATTCTATCCAACACAGGCTCCAAGATGGAGTAAATGCGGACAAATGAAATCTGGGCCCCTGGCTGGAGGTCTATGTGGCAGTCACAGCAATGATGGGGTGGCAGGGAGAGGAGAAGGGGAAGTATGTCTGACTTCCTCTTGCCATAAATATCTGCAAGGTACTGGTGTTTTACCGACCTTGTTTGGGTAGCCAATATCTGGGGTTTCACAGTCCATCCCTGCTGTTCTGGTGCCCCCAGAGGGGCAGTGTGTCCTTGGGGTTGAACTGCGCATTGCTTCTAATTTGAACCCAAGTTTGAGGAGGCAGGACTGTTTGTGGCAGAATGATGAGCAGAACTGAACCTTGCCAGCCTTCCAGAGGATATATAGGTCACGGGTGGAAAGACAGGTGACCTTGAGGATGACCAGAGAATGTGGGGAATGTACCAGATCGAACTGAAGGGTTTCATGGTGTCCCTGAAGAGGTGATTTGTAAGCTTGCCATCTCACGCATGACAGAATTCCAAAGAGGAGAGATCTGTCAATGGATTCAACCAGGTGAGAGAGAGAGCCTTGTACTGCATCTGAATTCTGTGACCTGGAGCAAAATCTGAGTCCATAAAACAACTGGATGCACCAGAGTCTATTAGTGCTGTCAAGTTGACCTCTGACATGGCCGAATGTCTCAAAGTAGAAGGTTGATTGGCTGCTGCTAGGGTACTGGTGGACAGATGCGGAGGCCATTTGCAGTCTTGAGGGGAAGATGCCGAGCCCCCTCTATTTCCTGACTGAGGTGCAGACCACCTCTTCCTGTTCAGCAATAGGCTAGAAGTTGGCCTGGTGTCCAGCATCAGAGAGACAAGGCCAGGCTATATCACCTTTCATGGGTTTGGTATGTGTGCATGTGGAGAAGGTTACTGGAGGTCAGCAGACCAGGGTTGGGGGAGCAGGTATGGGTTGAGTGGTTCTTTCTTTCCTGGTGATCTGATAGCCAGTCATCAATCTTAATACATGGGTTAATAAATGCATCCAGGCTGATTGGGGATTATATTTGTGATAGCTCATCCATGGTGTCATCATTCAAGCTGAGCTGGAAGTGGTAGCACTGAGCAGATTCATCCATTTGATGTCCACCACAAAGGTGCTGAAAACCTGCAGCATAGCTGGCTACCAGCCAGGGTCCAGAGTGTGGCCTCAGTTGTGCACGTATTGTACAGGTCATCAAAAGATTACTGATATGGCATGGACAAACTCCTCAAACTGACCCAGGAGAGGATGAGACTAGGAAGGCTAGGAGCAGGGCAGGCATAGGAGAGATCACAGCTGCAGGCAAGTAAGTAGAGCAGCCAGGGACCAGTGGTTGCTGTTTGACCACTCTGGCTGATAAGACAAAAAAACTTATCAGGCAGCCCTAATGTGGCTCAGCTGTGCTCACAGGCAGTCTGAGACCAGGCAGGTGCAACTGCAAGTCCTCATTCCTGACAGGCAGCTCCCCATCTAGCATATTGGCTTTTTGTGGATTGCATTCTTAGGTGCCTGTCTCTTCAGATTACCGTATAGGCTGCCTATGTGCCCAACCCAGGCTTTGTTGATAGCAATGTTGTTCCTGTGATTTTTCTAGGTGTCTAAAAGTTAGGCATTGCTATGCTGAGCGTCATAGCACTTAAATCCCTATGTATCCAGACCATATTGATCACTATCCTACTGATCAGCTTGCATTGTCAAGACTATATGTGTAATGAAAGGGCTAGGACCTGATCCTGCAATAGCTTCCATGCAGGTAGAGTCCTGAATCTACATGGAACCCTACAGAAGCTAATGGGAGCCTGCTGGCATGAAAGCTGTTGCAGCTAATCCTAGACACTTATTTAAAATAAATAAATAAAAGATTGGCTTGACATTTCTAGGTCTCCCAAACTGGGAGAGTCATACCAGAACAATGGGGTTTGTAGTCCCCAAAAGGCTGGCTCTAGCCATGGCCCTGACCATGTGGAATAAGCATGGCTTCTGTGGGGACCAAATAGAGAGAAAGCATGCAATGGAACTCTTTCTATTCCCTACACACTTATACCACCTTTTGGTGCCATCCACATACTTATGGAAAGTGGAACACTGGAACTAAAATGTTCAGAAAGAAGTTTTGTATTTACAATTACTTCCATTAACTATCTTTAGCTGCTAGGAAATGACCAGTGTAATAAATTAAAAAGCATCATTCTGCAATCACCAGAACAGACAAAAGAAAAAAAACAAAATACCTTATTACCTTGTGTGCTTAAAAAAAAAAATCACAGTATTTATGCCTGCAATAAAATTATCTTCAAAGCAGGCATTTCCAAGCAATCAGATACTGGCTAGATAAACCTCAACTCTTCCAGTCAGCCATCAATTGCCAAGAAACTCCTGACCTAGATGTCAGTATTGCTTAAAATTTGATAATGTTCTTAGTTACTTAACTGTTCAATTTAGGCAAAGGGAATAAAAAAAATATCTAAAAAATTCTGAGCAAACACCAAGAAACAATTTTACGTAGTGAATGTTTGCTTCTTGAGTAAAGGACTAGTACAAAGAGTTAAACAAACCCTCAACTAATTAGGAGACAATTACATGCTATTCTGGGGAGCAATGATGAAATTAATAAACTCAAAAAAAAAAGCCCTAAAGAACATAACAAAATGGGTTTCCTTTTCCATCTTCTGTATATGGCTTTGAAAGATCCTCTATACAAAAGACTACTAGCAAGTAAAGGGTTATTTATCTTTGCATATATGGCAGATGGGTCAATCAGAACATCAGGCATTAAATCCTGGCTTCATTGAAGTCAATTAAAGTTTTGCCATTGACTTCAGTGCAGCCAGGATTTTTCATCTCAAGTGTCTGCTCTCTTTATTGAGTGCTAGAATTGACTGGGAACAGGTCAAAGATGATATATTGTTCTTTACAGCTTGCACCTGTATCTAATTAATTTAGTCTGGAGATACAGCTGTGCAGCAAAGTAGCTGACAGCTGCTAGAGAGAACAGTCTGGAAGCTGTCAGAGAGCTGCTGTTTGATCTCTCACTCTTTGGAATATCTTTTCTCTGTTTAAAAAGAGTAAAGCATTTTGTTAAGAATCTTCAAGTTCCAAATAGGAATGTATTAGTCTGTTAAGTCTAGGAAATGAAACTATGAAATATGTTTGTTCCTGGTGTTAAATCATCTGTGGAAAACCACCCTGAGCATCTGCTCAATCCTTCCACTCCATCACAGGAGAGAACTACTTAAGGAGTCATTCTTCTAACAGAAGAGGAATGATTGAGTGCAATGTATAGAAAGTAATATAGATGTAGAGCTAAGTCAGTTGTGATTAGCCAGGAAGCAGAAGGAATGCTAAAGCAATAAAAGAAAAAGATTTATAACTACACACAGAACCACTGTCGGCATGAATGTAAAGAAATCTCCTGCTCAAAGGTCATTGGATAATAGTGTGTTGTCATAGTATTCATGGTAGTTGCATTTAGCTTTCTATTATATACATTTTTCTTTGAAACTTTCCATGTTTCTTCTTAGCCCAAAGGTGGCTTTTTTTAATCTGAGCAGTTTTGAAGATACAAAAATGGAAAAATATATACTTCAGAGCTTAAAAAAGACTTTTTTTATATACACAACTCAAATGACTGAACTTTAAACTTCAAACTTTACAGGTATACATACACAATTAACAATGGGTCTTGTACATTCACAGTATGAAACAGTTGCCATTCTTTACTGCACTAGTATCGCACAGTTTTATAGTTGTGCATCTTAATTGTTTCCTGCTCTACAGGGTGGTTTATTATCTGTATTAGTTATGCCCAGATCCCTCTTACCAAGGTCAAGTCCTTTTGTACAATTACAGGTGGTAGAGACCACCTCTTAACAAAGCTGATAAGCTCAGGTTCTGATTCTGCAAGCGTTTTTACATGTGCTAAACTTTATAAACGTGAGTAGTCCCATTGTTACCTCTCTTCCTTGGCCTTTTAGTATACTCTCCCAAGCTTTCCACTTATCTCCATATCATTATCAACACTCATGGCCTGTGCCTTGTTGTGTGTCCTGGGCTCTGGAGCTATCCTCTTATAGGTGGTTGTGCCCCTGCCTATCCCACTCCCCAATTGAACTGTGTTTGTATAATGGCATATTCTACTTCAGGAATAATTCGTCTTCTTAGCTTCTCCAGGACCTGATGATGGTTTCAGAGATTCATAAATTTCTCTAAAATTAACTCTTAAATCTTCCAAATATATTTAAATATGAGTTTTAATTGAGGCAAGCTGAATAGAACTTGCACTTTCTAAACCAGGCCAGTTTTGAAATGCAACATTCCAAGAACCTTAGACTTTTTTGAAAATGTAAAACCTGTTAGTATGCAAACTCCTGTACAGAAGAATGTCAGAATTAAGGACACCACGGGAATGGAGGTTGTCTATAAATCTGAAATGTTCATAACTCTGAACAGACCACAGTTCAGGCTCCAGATCCAGCAGCTGACACTCCAGGCCAGGTTTCAGCAGCAGCTGAGCTCCCTATTCAGTACTGGCATGATTGTGCAAGCTTGTCCCCCTCCTGGGTGTGTGTGTGTGTGTGTGTGTGTGTGGGGAATACAAAACAGTGCATACCCCTCCTGGTGGGGAAGAAGGGGTGAAAGGAGTGCTGCTTCTGCTTTACTGGCTCTGGCTGTCTTGGGCTGGAGCCCCAGCATCTTGCTGTAATTGGCTGCCCCACATGTGGGGGTGGGGACAGGCAACCCAGATGTGCCTATCTTTAAGCTGCAATACAGACACAGTACAGTATTTGCACTTCTTTTTGTCTCTGCTGCTGACTGTTTACTCCTGGTTTTACATGGTATCCAATTGACTAATCAGTCTGTAACTCTGGTATTCATATCTTTGAGGTTCTACTGTATGTGCAAAAGGTCTCAGCTGAGCAATCTAAAATTTGGGGTAAATTCTTCTTTGGCTATAGAAAGAGAAGGAATTTCAGCACTGAAACTTTTTTATTTTAAAGTTGGGGTTTGGGGCAAGAGATCACATCAAATCACACTTACAAGGGCAAACTAGTTAAAACTACCTATGGAGTCATAGCTTCATAATATACAGATACACAACATAAATGACTGCTTCTCGAAACCCACAAGGGGCGAGGCAATTCTTGATTTAGTTCTAAGTAGAGCACAGAATCTGGTCCAAGAGGTGAATGTATCTGAACTGCTCAGTAATAGCAATCATCATGTAATTTAACATTCTTGTAGGGCAAAAAATACCCAAGAATCCCACCACAGTAGCATTTAATTTCAAAAAAGGGAAATTACACAAAAATGAGGAAGCTAGTTAATGAGAAATTAAAAGGAATGGCCCGGCAGGTGAAATGCCTGCAAATGGAGACTATTAAAAAACTCTGTAATAGAAGTTCAAACTAAATGTGTATCCCAAATTTAAAAAAGGACACCGTAGTTAAACAGCAGAATAAAATAGGTGTTTAGAGGCCAAAAGGCATCCTTGAAACAGTGGAAGTCAAATCCTACTGAGGAAAATAGATGAGAGCGTAAACTGTGGCAAGTCAAGCGTAAAAGTATAAGAAGACAGGCCAAGAAAGAATTTGAAGAGCAATGAGCTACAGACACACGAATTAAAAAGCAACTGTTTTTTTTTTTAAGTACATCAGAAGCAGGAAGCCTGTCAACCAGGCTCTGGAGCCACTGGACGAGCGAAGTGCGAAAGGAGCACTCAAAGAAGTGCATTGGTCTTCCTGCAGAGGGTGAGGGGAGATCCTGAATTTGTCACCTAAAAATAATGGGTCAGGTACGGGGAACTGTTCCAGACTGAGGTGTCAACAGATAAACAGTAATAAGTCAACAGAAACAGATGATATTCACCAAAGAATTCTGAAGAAATTCAGATATGAAATTGCAGAACTATTAACTGTGGTATGTAATGTATCAGTCTCTGTACCAGATGACTGGAGGATAGCCAATGTAATGCCTGTTTTTACAAAAGGCTCCAGAGGGAATCCTGGCAATTACAGGCTAGTAAGCCTAACTTCAATACCAGGCAGATTGGTTGAAAATATAGTAAAAAACATAATGATCAGACACACAGATGAACATGATACATTGGGGAAGAATGAGCATGGCTTTTGTAAAGGGAAATCACGCCCCACCTATCTATTAGAATTCTTTGGCGGGGGGAGTCAATAAGCATGTGGACAAGCGTGATCCCCTTGATATAATGTAGTTGGACTTGCAAAAAGCCTTTGACAAGGTTCCTTACCAAAGGCTCGTAAGCGAAGTAGGCAATAATTGGATAAAAGGGACAGTCCTCTCATGGATTAATAACTGGTTCAAAGATAGGAAATAAAGCGTAGGAATAAATGGGTAGTTTTTGCAATGGAATGGGTAAATAGTGGGGTCCCCCAGGCCCTGGAGTGGGAGCTGTGCTCTTCAACATATTCATAAATGATCTGGAAAAGGGGTTAACGAGTGAGGTGGCAAGTTTGCAGACCATACAAAATTACTCATGATAAGTCTAAAGCTGACTATAAAGAGTTACAAAAGGATCTCTACAAAGCTGGGTGACTGGATGATAAAATGGCGGATGAAATTCAATGTTGATAAATGCAAAGTAATGCACACTGGAAAACAAAATCGCACTATAGTTACAAAATGATGGGGTCTAAATTAGCTGTTACCACTCAAGAAAGAGATCTTGGAGACATCCTGGATAGTTCTCTGAAATCAGCCACTCAAGGTGCAGAGGCAGACAGAAAAAGTTAACAATGGCAAGAACCATTAGGAAAGTGATAGATAACAAAACAAAACATTGTAATGCCACTATATCATTATATCAATGTTCCCTCACCTTGAATACTGTGTGTAGTTTCAGTCACTCCATCTCAAAAAAGATATATTAGAATTGGAAAGGGCATAGAGAAGGCAACAAAAATGATTAAGAGGAGGGAACAGATTCCATACAAGAAGAGATTAAAAAGACTGGGACTGTTCATCTTAGAAAAGAGATGACTAAGGGCAATATGATAGAGATCTATGAAATCATGAATGATAGGGAGAAAGCAAATAAAGAAATACTATTTACCCCCTCATGTAACTCACGAACAATGAAATTAATAGGCAGCAGGTTTAAATAAAAAAAAGGAAGTATTTCTTCACAGAACCCATAGTCAACCTGGGAAACTCATTGCCATAGGTTGCTGTGAAGGCCAAAAGTATAACGTTTCAAAAAAGAATTAAGATAAGTTCATGAATGATAGATCCATCAATGACTGTTAACCAAGATGGTCAGGAATACAACCCCATGCTCTGGGTGACCCTAAAACTCCAACTTCCAGAAGCGTGGAGTGGACAACAGGGGATGGATCACTCAAAATTGCCCTAGTCTGTTCATTCCCTCTGAAGCATCTGTCAGAGACAGCATACAGAGCTAGATGAACCATTGATCTGTCCCAGTATGACTTTTCTTATGTCCAGTGAGGAAGTTCATGTTGCTTTGAGATCTTGAGCTTTTGCATTTCCTGATTTTTAATGTCTTTAAATTTGCAAACTTAACATTATCTGTAGATAGTGTTTTGCATGTAATATCTAAACATTGTCTGTACATGAAGTGCATGAGGAATCATAACTATATTCATCCACAAACACTGCATTCTAAGTGAATAAATGACAAAGGATATTCAAACAGAATTAGGTTTATTTTTAAATAAAAAATCATCCGGTACAAAAGTGGAGGTGGTTCAAGGTTTGCCTTTTTGCTCCCAAGACCAGAGGCTTGAACTTCAGATTAGGAACAGAACTAGATAGACTATCCTCACAAACTAAAGAAAGGAATAATACATAGATACAGGAAGGCAGAAAAGTGAGACATGCATGTTAAGTTACAAGAAGGCAGACAAGAAAAAATACTCCAATGACTAGACACTCTTGTTCATAAAAGAAATTAGGTCACTGAGGGCTTTTATCTAGGGGAAGAGAATAGAGTGGAAAGATGGGGTCGGGGGTGCTAGGTTACAGAGAGATAAAATGAGGCTAACATCCGTGAGCCTGAAGCAACAGTGGAGCTACACTTTTTTTAGTCTTTGCAGGAAAGATAATTTAATTTATATAACACTCTTCCTTCAGAAGGATCTCATGGAATAATAGAAATTAAAAATGGAAAAAATCTTTTAGGCATCATCTCACTGTACTGTTCCCATCTCACTGGGTGTTCCTTATAGTTTAATTTCTAGTATATTTTAAATATCTCCAATGATGGGCTGTCTCAAGACCTGTTGTCTAGTACAGGTTCTTGTACTAGAAAACAAGCCCACCATAATTTTACAACAACATATTGATATTTAACTCAAGATAGCCATCGGGATTTTAAACACTGAAAAACAATTCTTCACTGACTCAACCAAAAAGGTATAGTCAGAGTGAGGCCCAGGATGAGGCCAGGCCTCTTGGGTTAAGATGGGGGACGTGCTTCCTCCCTTATCCCAGCCCCACCCAGAACTGGACCCTAGAAGAAGCAGCCAGCCCTTTTCATCTTACCTGCTGGGCTGTGATTGACTAGTATGGAAATGGGGGCATTGTAAGAACCAAGGTAGATATTTTCATATTTAGTTATTTTATCTCTTTCCTCATAAATTAGTCATTCCTGGCCATATTCATTTGGGCCCCAATCCTGCATTTTGCAGAGCCTGTGTGGAGCCTGATTGCCTGCACACAGTAAATTGCAGGATTAAGGCTTTTGGTCTTCTCCGAATTCCCACCAGTGAGTTCTTCTCTGGTGATGCAATACATGCAAATGGATGCAACATCACACAAACTGTATGCCTCTATGCTCTGTCATGCCTCTGCAACCCAAAATTACATTGACCTTTCTTGGTGTCATATAGAATTGCAAAAATCACCTCTAATTTGCTATCCACAATCATCCCAAAGCCTGTTTTGTCATCACCGATTTCCAGGATTCTGGTCTCTCATCAAAAATGTTTCTGATTATTTATCTCAAGGAATATTAGTTTATATGTGCCCCAGTTGTATCTCATTTTATTGTTTTCTGTCCATATTTTTAACCTCTCTTGGACCCTTTGTCCTTTCATCCTTCTCCTGGTCTCCTGTCTCACTCTTGAGACCTTTTCTACTCCTGGGGGAATTCTGCGTCCCTGCATGGGAGCAGAATTCACATCCCCTGCAGATTTCTGTGCTTCCCTGCAGAAGAATGACGTTCTGACGGGGAAGCAAAGGGAAGCCACACGAGCGGTCATACGCCCCTCCCCAGCAGCACAGATGCATTGTTTCGGGCTTTTGGATTAGCTGGTGGAGAGGTAAATCACCGTGTGCGGGAGGGGCTGCTGATGTCCTGGCTGGTGGCTTCTGCCCTGAGCCAGGCTCAGCTGCTAGTCCCAGCTGGGCTGGGGAGGACAGGACTTGCTCTTCCCCTGCAAAGGAGCGGCTAGGTCAGACCCACTCCCAAAAACCTCCCCTGGCTGCAGGAAGCTGTGTATCTCCCTCCTCCTCCTCCCTCCGTTTCTTGTCCCCATTGCTCCTCAGCTGTGGAGGGAGGAGTCACTGTACAAGGAGCTGCCCCCTGGCTGCCCAACCCCTGGTGTATAGATCCCCCATACCCAGCCTCCCCGGCTAAGCCTCACCCCCTGCACCCAGAACCCCTCCCTGAGGCACCCACACCCAAACCCCAGTCTGCCGAGCTCAACTCCCTGCACCTGGAGCCTCACCGCTGAGCCCCGCCACACTCCTACCCCTGCACTCAAACTCCCTGAACCCCCTGCACTCAAACTCCCACCCCAATGAGCCCCCCCGTGCCCCACCCCCTTCCCCCTACCCCCCCCTTGCACATTGCCCCTGGACCTGGAACCCCCCCAACGAGACCCTGTGCATCCAGATCCTCCCCACACCCAGACCCCATCCCCACTGAGCCCCAACCAGCTGCACCCCGACACCTACCCCAGCAAGCACCCACCCCACTCCCCCCAACACCCAGATCCCATCCCCACTGAGCCCCAACCAGCTGCACCCCGACACTCACCCCAGCAAGCACCCACCCCACTCCCCCCAACACCCAGATCCCTGCCTACTGTGCCCCACATACCCAGTCCCCTCTGTTAACCTCAACCACCTTCCCCTGGATCTCCTGCAGAGTCCCATTGCCTCTGCACCCAGAACCCCGCAATGAACCCCTGTGCACCCAGACTCCCCCACTGAGCTGCCCAGATTGCCCGACACAGAACCCTCTCCCCCCACAACGGCAACCCCCACACTAAGCCCCTCCTAAGCTGGGATTAGCCTGCCTGCCCACACCTGGTGTACCTGGTGTCGAGGGGCAGGGCCAGACCCCAGGGGTGTTTTGGGGGCAAGCCTGGCCCTTGTGCTGTGTCAGGGTCAGGTGCAGCCTCACCACTGAGTTCATGCCCCTGCACTTGGAATCCCCCAATGAGCCCCTGTGCGAGGGGGACTGCAGGGTGATCTCCCACCTCCATGCAGCCAGTGGCTTGTGCTCCCCACTGCCATGCTGGAGCCTCCAAATTTATTTATTGACAAATAAAATTTGCAGAAATTTAAACTATGTGCAGAATTTTTATTTTTTTGGTGGAGTATTTCTGTTCCCTTCTTTGACACGTTGTCCCCTCATACACTTTACTCTGGTTCCTATTAATCTTATCTCACTTTCTGGGGTCCCTGTTTCAATTAGCTCCTCAGAGACATGCATTGCTGTCACTATGCCTTCTCCGGAACTTCCCCATTCTCCCTAGCTGTCATCCGAGCTTAGCACTGTACTGCATCCCTTTTCCTGCCAGTGGAACATCACCCAAAACTTTCTTCTTGCGGGTTGAACAGAAGTGGAGCGGGAAACATATCGCTACTATACATATACACTTGTACTGATACAGAAAAGCGAATGATAGCCCCCCAAGTGTATTGTGACTCCAGGAGGCACAGAGGCCAACAGCTGTCAGTAGCTCCAATTCACAACCCAGCATTTTAGCACAGGTTAGATACTCGTCAAGGCTACAGCGCAATTGAACTGTGCAGTTCACTGACGGGTGGTTGAAGGCTGATCCTGGTGCTGTCACACTCATATAGCGACCCCCACCCCCCCCCGTCCTACAGAGAGAAGCGGAGACTGTGGCACCCACAGACCAAAATCCCCCCGCAACCTCTCCCCCCACAGGGCAGGGGAGAGACGGACCCGCTTGGGGCAGGTTCACTCGGTCCCTGCCTCTCGGGGCCCGGGCCTGCTCCCATGGAAGCTGATGGCGAAGCGCTGGGACGCGGGGCAAACGAGATCACAACCACGCGCCGGGGCGGCTCCCAGCGCCGCGCTCCCTCCCCGGGCAGCCCGAGCCCGGCCGGCACCAGTTTCCGGTGGGACGCTGTGCCTCGGCGTTTCCTTTCCCCCTGGCCTGCCGCTTCCCCAATCCCCGCCTGCCCGGTGCGCGTCTCCGGCCCGGCCTCCCCATGCAGTCCCGGCTTCTGTGCTTCAGCGGCGGCCCCGCAGCGCGGAGAGTCCGGCTCATTCTGCAGCAGGTGGTGCGGGGCCGTCTGGCTGCGGAGAGGCAGCTGCAGCCGGAGGTCAGGGCGCTGCACGGCCCGGGAGCCGCCGCAGGTAACTCCCCTCCCCCCCACGGGTTAATGGGGCTGTGACTCCCCCCCCCAACACTAGCCACTTCTACACCCCCGTCAGCTCCCAGTGCCCCCAAACTCCAGCCCCCCATCAGCTCCCAGAGCCCCCAAACGCCAGCCCCCTCCACGCCCCCGATCCAACCATCAGCCCCACCGTCTCCAAATTCCAGCCCCCTCCACACCCCACTGCCTGCAAAGCCAACTACCATCAGCCCCCACTG